>NC_028647.1:57472911-57512593 GCF_001406875.1 Solanum pennellii | reverse complement strand
GAGGAGGGGTATTGGTGAAAAAATAATTTGAAGTAGAAAAATATATTTAAAAAAAAAATTGGTGGGGTGGAGGTGCTGGAGTGGTAGGGGGTGGATGGACGAGGCTAGGGATGAAAAAACAAAAAATTGAAATTGAAATTATTTTTTAAAAACAAACTGAAAATTTATTTTGGAAGGTAGGATGGGTAGAGAGGCGAGGGTAGGGATGAAAAAGTTAAAATTTGAAGTCCAAAATATTTTTTAAAAACAAACTTAATTCTTAGAAATTGATGTTTTTCAAAAAAAAAAAGTAATTTGAAGTTGGATGAGAGTTTTGGAAAACGTTTTCCTTAATTTTGAGAAAAATGAGTTTGATTTGAAAAATATTCTCCAAAACTTGTGTCAACCAAACATGAGAAAATCGAAAAACTTTTGTCCCAACCAAACACACCTATAGTCACTTAAAAACAACTTAATTACTCCAATAGGTATAGTTTGATAATTAGAATTCGTAGATACATGTTATATGGAGGAGAGAGGCGAACGAGACGGGGAGAGAGAGGAGAGAGGCAAGAGAGAGTGGAAAAAGAGTGAGCAAAGTGAATTGTATATGTATATCGGTTAGATAATTGTATATTATATATATGTATTCGTATATATAGCAAGCGGGATTGGGAGATGAAGGAGAGAGACAAGTGAGAGGGCAGAGTAGGACAGATGTGAATTATATATATTTATAATTGTATATTATGCATATACATTTGTATAGATGACAAGCGAGATTGGAGAGTGAGAAGAAAGACAAGCGAGAGAAGACAGAGAGTGAGATAGAGGTTTTTATATGTATATCGATTAGATAATTGTATATTATACATATGTATTTGTATATTCTGGCGAATTACACCAACTAATTATACAAATTCAAAGTCAATCTACATAATTAATGTATAACGTTAATCGCGAATACTAAATATAATAAACTATGACTATAATAAATAATTAAATAATTTAAATTTGCTTAATTTTTTCAAAAATGAAATAGGAATCGAAGAGAACGCAGCAAATCAGCAAGGAACGTTGGTTGGCAGAGAAGCCACGAAAAAGACTTCCTTTTTCAGCCAAAAAGGCAAAACAAAGAACCAAAAACGGCACATAAATAAAGTTTTACATTTTATCAAATTTCAATCATCGCCTCTGTCCACAATCTCTTAATCTGTTCAGCGGTTAGTACAATTTTCTGTTTTCTGATCTATAATTTCTAAGACAATAATTTTTGCTTTTGTTTCTTTGATGGATCTATCAACTGTTGTATACAGGTGTTGAGTTTTATTTTATTAGTCATATTGTTGTGATTTTCTTGTGTTAATTTTGATTTTCTGAGATCAGCTTTACTTATTGGGATTTAAATCATGTTATTTTATGAAATCGTTGTTGATAATCATTTGATTTATGGTTGGTAAAGTTTTGTGAGTATCCTTTTGAATTGGTGGGTTTAGGTGCTGTGGGGGTGGAATACTGTGTTTCAAAAGGCCAGAATTAGGCATATTGCCTCTCAAAGAAAAGTCAAGTTGTTTTCTGCCGTCTTTTTTGGTCAGAAACATATTTTTGTCGAATTGAACTTGTGAGATGAGCCTGAGTCTTAGTTATGTTGCTCGATTTCATGAGCATAGTTGTGAACTTGATTCAGTTTCAAGTTTACTAACCAGTGTTTCTTTGGCTTTTACAACTTTGCTGTACTGATCTTGCACTATTTATTAAAACTTCGGTAGTTTCTTTTGATATTTTGCAAGATTTCTTCGTTTGCTGGCTGCACCTCATCGCCCCAGACTATGTTTTCTTGATCTTGTGTTATTATGTGGTGCGACGAGGAGGTTCTTGGTGAGGATTAGTTTGAATTATCTTTTTCAGACATAGTATAGTTACCAGACTTTGGGGGGATTTATGTTTTTTGTTTGAATCTGGCGGAGTTGGAGAATATTTTATCCTGTGGGAAAGGAAAGTTTAACTTATCGTTGAAGATTGATGGGTTGCTGGTGCGTTAATGCAGGCAATTCAAATCTTGGTTTAGTCCTCTTGTGATGGATGTAAATGTATCATATAGAATAAAATGAAACTGCTGAAATAAAAGAGTGTTTTGAATAGCTAGGTGAAGTGAAAAGCAAGTCCTACAGAACAATTGTCAGATCATTATCTATATGTTTGGTCAACAAAGATAATTAAATTTTTTTAGAGATGATCACGTCAACAGAGTTTGTGAATATTACACATAGAGGATAATGTGCCTAAAAAGATGTACATCTTAGTATGATAATGTGATGATTGAAGTTGATAGGGGTATACTTAAAATCACTTGGGGAAGTAGCCTAAAAAGATGTACATCTTTCGTAATCGATACAAGTTACCTAGGAAGAGTGCTCAATGGAAGCAAAGGATCTCCAAGAGCAATACAAACCAGTTGGTTTAAATGACTTACGGTTGTTGTTATACTTAAGTTGGAGTTGATGTTTATTATGAGTATTTTAGTTGGAAATTCATACATGTTAGTATGTATGTGCGAGATAAAGAAACTTTAATTTTAGAAGTCTTAAATTTGTCAATTCAAATTATTAAGTGTTGGAATGAATAGATTAGCAGATAGACTCAAAGGGTCACTTTTTTTCTTTGATCAAGTAAACGTATTTGATATCATAAACAAGGCCATAAAATGACCGTAGTGGTATACCAAAAGGCAAAAGGTAAAGAATCTACACTCCACCCAATCGTCTATATAATATGGAACCTTCTATATGCACCTACATAACATAAGGGAACGAAGGCTACTTCTTAACTACTAATAACTCAACTCTACACCTTCAAAAGCTCTTCTACTCCTCTCACTCCAGACAACCCACATTAATGCAAAGAATCATATATCCAACTTCAACTAATCGAGATTAAGGTGTAGTTGCTTGTTAACGTTTTCCTCTAAATCATTTTTTTGCAGAAAAGCAACAATATGGAGCATGATGAGACAGGATGTCAACCCCATCCAGAAGGCCCTATTTTGTGCATTAACAATTGTGGGTTTTTTGGAAGTGCTGCGAACATGAATATGTGCTCCAAGTGTTATAAGGACGTGATTCTGAAACAAGAACAAGAAAAGCTTGCAGCATCATCAATTGAAAACTTTGTAAATGGGTCAACAAGTCAGAAGGGGCCTGTCATTGTTGGCTCTGTGGATGTGCAACCTGCCCTGCTAGAATCAAAATCTGTGGTTTTGTCATCACCTCCATCTTCAAGTTCTGGTGAGGTTGCTGAATTGATGGCCAAGGAGGGTCCTAGCCGATGCAGCACTTGCAAGAAAAAGGTTGGTTTGACTGGATTCAAATGCCGCTGTGGTAACTTTTACTGTGGATCACACCGCTACTCAGATAAACATGACTGTCAATTTGACTACCGCTCTGCTGCACGCAATGCTATTGCAAAGGCCAATCCTGTTGTGAAGGCAGGAAAACTTGACAAGATCTAAAAGGAGTTATTGTTCTCAAAATTGATGTGTCCTTTTAATCCAAGGAGGGCTTCCTCAGATTGGCTACCTTTCACATGATATCTCGTTAAATCTGGGAGTGAAGGCTATTCAAGAATCATCTACAGGCTCAGGAACTCCTGTTCATTGTCATTGATAGAATTTGCTTGTCGACTCCAGTTTCAAGTCTTTTTATGTGCTGGTTTGGTTAATATTAATTAGGTTTGTTTTGTGTCATTCTGTGGTTCACATGGTTAACATCCATGCTATGGTAATCTGGCATTGTAAATTATTCTTCATGGATCTCTTATATGGCTTCAGTTTGCTCCAATGTTGTTTATTATCCTTACATCACCTTGCTTTGTAGGTGTTTTGCATCGTTCTTGTAGGTAAGCTGTTCACTCTTTGAAAAGACCTATTTCTGCAGTACTCCGACCGAACTGACTGTGTTACTATTTTGCTGAGTAAGCTTTGATGTTTTTCTGCAATTGATCTGCCCTGAGCAGCAATACAGTTTCGACTATGAGTTTATTAGAACTTCTTTTTCTTTTTGTTATCATTAGGTCTCTTAGATCTTTTTGGTCATGTCCCCAGAAGGTATAGTTGATTGATGAACAAGCACTAATGCACCAGATCCCATCAGAACTCGAAAGTTATATCGATTTAAGATGAACCTACATGAATTTAGATTGTTGGGGATCTTAGTTTATGTACATTCATATAGTAGGGTGAAAATTGCTTGTGATTGAGGTTAGTTGTGGAGGCAAGATACAGAATATTTCAGATTTAGCTGCTCTGGAATCAATTTCAAATTTCAAAACTGAAATTGAAAATTCAGGTCTTATTATTACAAACTCAGACATATTGAGTCTGGGGATTTAACATCTAATGCTGTTTACAAAAAGGTACAAGAGGATTTTATCCTCAACATCCTGTGTTTCCCACAAGAACTTGCTCACTAATTGGCTAACAAATGTTAAATGAAAACCCGCCTCTCGTTTTAAAGAGAAAAAAAAAATGAAATGCTACTCACTAAAGAAGCCGTAAAGCTAGTCAAAACTTAGTCGTGCCACGGGCTTCAGCTTCAAGGTACTTACACATCCGCTCCATAACCTCTCTACCCTTTGCGCTGTTCGACTGGAACTTCTCTACACATTTCTGCTCTATTTTCTCTGCCATAGAAGCCAGTGCAGACAAAGGCTTAATCTTAATACTAGTTTCCTGCTTGCAGACTGTCCATGAATTTGGATTATCAGGATGTGGATCATATCTAATTTTCTCCTCTACCTCAATAAAATTTTGGAGACTGATGTTACGAGTAGAAAGTTGCATTGACCGACTTTGTGCATCAACAACTGTTGATTCAATACAGTGGCATATATCTTGACCAATGATTTTGCGAACAAACCATGGCCCAGGTGCATGTATAGTGATGGCACGAGTTGTGTAAAGCTTGCCTAAGTTGGCATCAAGCTTGTGATCTAATGTATCAACCTCAAGGATGTGAGATAGGACACGTTTGTTCACAGGATCAGCGAACTTGCGCCAGGATGCAGAAGTAACTCGTTCCCATGGGTGCCTGTAAATATGCTCTTGTGAATATGCTCTGACCATCTTGTTTCTATTGGTCTATGAAACCTGAACAAATGGAGAGTCAGAAGTCAAGTAATTTCAAAATCTTGTTGCCGAATGGAGTTGGCTGCAAACTAACCAACATACTTTGCTTTACAAGAAAGTTTTCACACCAAAGCACATGCCTATATACAGAAATATGGATGACCAGGAACTTTCATAATTAAGTACAGTTAAGGTATAGGTAGATGTGATTGTGAAACACCTATTAATAGATCATTCATTAGTTTCATGCTTTTGTACCAGCTCATGATCTAAAACAAGTCTCGTACATACACCCTAGCACATGTTCCTCGGTGTTGAGGGGCACACCTGAAGAGTGGGGGATTTAGTAACCTTTGTGCAAAGCAATCGGCCATGAGAATAAGTTCTCTAAACGACATAGAAGATAAATCTCTCTCTCTCGTTAGAGTATTAGAGAAGTACTCAGAAAGACCTAACTTGCCCTTTCACTTGGCTGACATACGAGATTATCTTATTCTTTGAGTTGACACCAATAACAGAGAATCTAGAAATGCTCAAATGGTTCCAAAATCCCCAAGGGTCTTCTTCTAAAAGCTTCATCACATTCATCATTAACACAAAAGACCAAAATCAGGATCAATGCGGGTGATAAGAAGGTAAGAGGTACCCTCCAAGTCATTCAGAAGGTTTTTCGAGCTACCCTAATTATACATCGATTTGTAACAACAGCTGAATAATAGAACACACACAGAAACACAAGATTCAATTTCTGCAAGAAGCTCATCTATAGCTGAATCAACCACATATTTTTAAAAACAAATAATACTTTTTAGGGCAATTTGTTTGGATTGTTACCTATTGTCAATCCATCAAGATGCAAGAACCCGCTCATACATGAAATTCAAACAGAGAAGCTCTTCAAAACTCTCATACCGACATTAATCCATTAAGCAAAACACCAACTCAACACCAAATTTTCACTAATTTCATATTCACACCTCAAATATAGATCAACCACAAAATCACAAATTCATACCAAAAATAAATAAAAAAATCAAACATAAATCTCAGAAGGGTCTCTCAAGAATTTGTAGATCCAGTAGTAAATCAACTTACGAAAAAAGACAACTTGGGATCAGAATTCCATTACAGCAGTCATAACAGAGAATTGATACAAACAAATAACTGACAATTGAATCAATTTAAATCAATAAAAGAGACTTACAGATAATATATAAATATGAGAGATGAGCAAATCAATTTTCTTGAAGCACAAGTTTGAATTCTCTCTCTATGGAAATGGAAAACATAAGAAAGCAATGCCGGTATATCTGTCATGCTTTCCACAACGAATGGCGGTGTGTTTGCCGAATTGGAAAATTGAATCAAATTAATTAAATAATTTTTTTATTTGATTTCGATTTAGTTTTAAAATTTAAAAAACTGTAATAATATCGAACCAAATTGATCACTTATTCCATTTTATAATTATTGACTTATAGTGGTCATAGTTACTATCTTTATTTTTATTTTTGAAAAGGGCTTCAAATACACTTAAAAGTATAAGAAATTATTAAAAAAAAATATTCCTCAAGGCTCCGAAATATCCGTCTTTTCCATCTATTGGCTCTAAAATATTATTGTCATCCATCTTTGGGTACAAAATTGATCACTTATTTAACGATTTTAAATTTAAATTATTTAAATATTTTTTTTAGATATGTGGCGCTCAACTATTTGTTATAACATAATAATATAATTATAGATCAATCAATTGTCCACTCATTACTAATTAAACCGCACTCAATTAATAAACTCATCACATTAGTAATGCAACAACATGAAAGTTACTGTCAATGAGTGTTTCTAATAATTTGAGGCGAAAATGTCTATAGAAGTACATTATCATACATTCAAGTCCTCAATCAAAACATATTATAATTCAAGTGTCTAAATAAAATTACCGATAAACTTAAAAGTCTGACTATGTTCATCTTAATTATTCCTTAATCTCAATTATGTGATGTTACTTATTAGATAACGTTTTTTAAAAAAATAATATAATAAAATTTTAATACTTAAAACAAATCAAAAATATTTATAAAGTTATATTATAAAAAGTACATGAATTAATTCGGGATGCACTATTTGTTTATCTTTAATTATAAATTTCGAATTCAAACTTGAAAAAGAATCTTATTGAAAGTATCCTCCTAAATAAGTGGCTCAACCTAAATTTAATTGGGGCTTCGATTCGTACTCGAATAATTTTGAATGTCATTTTCAGGAATCTGTAGTTTCGTTGTGTTTTAGTAGAGTTTAGGGCGATTTTGATATTAAAGTCAGTTTATTAATTGGGTGGGGTTTAATTAGTATGAGTGGGTAGTGGGTTGGTTTATAAATTATATTAATAAATTAAATTATAAACAATAGTTGAGCGCCAAGTATATTAAAAAAATATTTAAACAATTTAAATTTTAAATCGTTATATAAGTGGTCAATTTTGAACTCAAAACTGGATGACAAGGGTATTTTGGAGCCAATAGGTGGATGAGAAGGACATTTTGGAGTCAATAGATGGATGGAAATAGTTTCATACCACTTCCAATATTTCGAGGGTTTTTTAGGCCTCTTTCCGTTTTTATTTTTATTATATATTGTTTTAAATAATTGATTTCATTATTACTAATTGATTGTAGTACTATTTTGGTATATTTATTGT
Organism: Solanum pennellii; assembly: GCF_001406875.1. NCBI lineage: Eukaryota > Viridiplantae > Streptophyta > Magnoliopsida > Solanales > Solanaceae > Solanum > Solanum pennellii. The sequence continues at coordinate 57,504,791 of NC_028647.1, read as the reverse complement.
TTTGTTACTATCTGTTGTTTCTAGTATTTTTATTATATTTTTTCTAGTTTATTTTTATCTTGAGTCGAGAATCTATCACAAAATATTTTACGTATATATATACATATATATATATATATATATATATATATATATATATATATATGACCCAACCAATCGATAAATGTATTCCTGGGCACGCATATACGTTATATAATACATCGATGCAATCAACATTTTAGTTCTAAGAGTGGAGGTGGCTATCTGGGACTTATATTAAGGTAGTCTAATTTGTATTTTTTTGCTTTTTCCTTCCTTTCACGGTATAAAGGCAGAATATTGACAATAATTTTCACTTAGATATCTCAATTAGGACTTGTTCATTTTGGATAGGTTTTATTATATAATTTAACACTTTTTAAATAAATAGCAAAAATTTTAAGGAGAGTATAACACATTCATTGATGATGTGTTAAAATAACAAATTAAATAAAGACACATGATGTATATACCAAAAATAAGAACTAAAAATAATATTTTGAGTAATACAATCTCTTTCTTCTCACCGTTTTCATGTTTCCTCCTTTAACCACCATGACCCTTATTTGTTTATGTTAGATTTTAAAAAGGTGTGAATGAAAATGAAGAGTTGCGACTTTTATGAAGAGTTGTGACTTTTATGAAATGTTGCGACTTTGATGAAAAGTTGTGACTTTTATGAAAGGTGACGACCTTTCTAAAAGATTGTGACTTTTCTAAAGGTTTGTGACCTTTCCGGTAAGGCACAATAAGAATCTTTTTACACTACCCTTTGTTTTCTATAAATTGAGGGATTTCCTCTCATTTTAATATAGAATTTATGGACTTCTTCTTCAACTACTAAATCTAGTATTCTAAGTGTACTTTACTGCCGTTGAGTGGTTCGCTGACACCGGAGTTTTTGGTATCTATACTCTGGTGATTGAGATCTTTTTACCCTGGGAGGTCATATTCCAAATCAACCCCCGGATACTAGAGGGGAATAATTTCCTTAAGGGGGCACTGTGAATTCAGTGGACTTGATCTTTTTCCTATTAAAAATTTTCCAGATTCTGGTACGTGTTTTACAAACTTTAGATTTGTGAATTAATTTCAGTTCTTCTATTCTTTTGTTCTTCAGTGGTTCATTAAACTTGGTAACTTCGTGTTTCTGCAAAGTTTGTTGGAATCAGTAAGATTCTTTAGACACCTATTAACAACAATTCTTCTTTAAGAAAAATATTTCGTATATTTTTTTTTAAAATCTGTTTCTGATTCTAGTTTCGCTACTAATTTTAATTTTCTAGTTGTGAAAATGTTCTTAAACTTTGTTTTCTTACAAAGATGTTCAAAGTTTTGTTCTAAATATGTTTGGAATACAAGATGAACAACAGTTTCTACCATTAGTGGCAGCCCTGTCATTCTCCACTGCAACAATCCATCTCTTTACAGAACAACTTTCACCTTCCTCCTTCCCACTTTTTTCCTTCTCGACACACACACACTGCTCCCCCAGATTGATATTGGCATATATATGAAGAGGAGGTTGTTGGAGATGGTTGAAACAGAGTTTGAAATCGCGAAGAAAAGAAATTAAAAAATAGAAGACATATCTGAAATGATTAATTTAAAGAAAAACACACATTTAAAGTGAGAATGAGGAGAAAGATGTAAATGTTGGACAAATGATAATCATACCCATGATAATGTTCAAATTAAATATGATATTCGAATAAGTAATATAATAATATTGATGAAAAACTTGATAGTCAAAAGATTACTAGTCAACAGTTTTTTGTTTTTTATTATTCACAACAATATTACTTCCACATTGTTCTCTCACAAACTAAGAAATAGCTTGTGGATTACTCTCTATTGCTTCTCTATTTTGGTGTATCTTCAAGCAAGGGTGAACCTAGAGCATGCCCTCTCGTCAAAAAATTATGTTATATAATTAAGGTTTTTTAAGAATTCTTATGTTTATATATTGATTCGAACCTCGAGAATATAAGATTAGAAATTGACTTAGTGGTTTAGGGGTTCAAACCACTACTCTCTTTTTTTCCGAACCCCCTTAATGGAAATCTTGAATCCGCCATTGTCTTCAAGTGTTCAATTACTACTCTACTTATAGAGTTTTAAACCTCTTGATAATTATCAGTATCAGAGTCATTTGAAGGATATATAAGTGAGAAATAAATTTTGAAATCACTCCAAAAGTCACCATGTTAAATGTCCAAATTAATCGATATATTTTTGTCCAATATGATTCATATAATCTACAAAGATATGTATACATGAATGTAAGTAGTTCTTGTATTAATTAAAGGGATAATGCACAAGTACCCCCTCAACTTATGCCCGAAATCTCAAAGAAACACTTATACTATACTAAGGTCCTATTACCCCCTGAACTTATTTTATTAATAATTTTCTAATCCTTTTTGGCCTACGTGGCACTATCTTATGGGTCAAACGCTGGTTGACTTTGTTTTTTTAAGTTAGTGCCACGTAGGATGAAAAGGGGTAGAAAATTACTTATAAAATAAGTTCAGGGAGGTAATAGGACCTTATTATAGTATAAGTGTGTCTCTGAGATTTCGGACATAGATTGAGGAGGTACTTGTGCATTTTTCCTTAATTAAATGTAAAATTTACTAATTCAATAAATTTATAACAATTAACATGTATATATTTTTAGTTGGGAATTGTAGTTATAAATAGACATATCTGAGTTATTAATAAAATAATTTCATTTGATGTAATTGCAATATTATTTTTCTCTATTATTCTTTTAATTTTTTTATTTAAAAAATTATCAATTGATACTAGAGTCATTTTTGAAGGACCTATAAGTGAGAAATGAATTTTAAAAATAACAATTTTTAGATAGTTATTTCTATCTTTGATGGTGATAATTATAATTATATGCACTTAGAATGTAGACTTGTTTTGGGGATTTAGATCTTTGAAAGTAGAGGTAGACCCATATGGTCTGTAAGGATGCACATGCACTCGATAATTTTTTTTATTGTATATTTAAATAAATAATTTAAGAAAATGTGATATATTTAGTTGTGCATACTCATAATCAAAACTCACCTGCGTCTGCATACGTACACTAGATAAAGTTAGTGGCTGAGCCAGAATTTCTATGAATGGTTCGAAATATAAAAAAGTAAAAACGTAAAAATTACAAAATGAAAAACAAAGTGAAATGGGAGAGAATATAAAACTTAATATGCTAAATTTAACTTGTAGTCAAGTTGTGTTTAGATTTTTCATATTTTTACCCTACTTGATCGAGTTTTTTTATAATTTTCGTATTTTTTCTTTTATTTTGGGTGTTCTAGTTTAACTTTTTTTGAATTTTGACCAAGTGTTCATTCATTCATAAGTTACTCTAAATATTATCAAAATTCTGTCAAAAAAAGTGTAAAGATCGAGTTACTAATATAATAGTGCATATTCAAATATACATTGTGTAATCATTTTTTCTGTTTTTATGATATGTCAAATCGATAAAATTATATGATGAAAAACACTGCAAAAGTTTCATAAAGAGAGCAAAACGTGAAAAGTATTCCTCTTCGTAAAGTGTAAGTTTTTCTTCCACTTTATAAAGTGTAAGAAAAGTTTCGCTTTACAAAGTTTAAGAAAAGCTTACATTTTATAAAGTGTAAGAAATAGTTTCGTTACGTATTAAGATATAAACGTTATGCGACTAACAGAAAACATTTGGAATATTGGATAAAGTGAAATTTTTCTTCCACTAAGCCTATTTTAGTTACTTCCTAAAATAGGGATTTATTTTGGTCACTTCAATTTTTTTTTGTGGCTTATTTAAATTTCGAACGACGTCTTTTTCCTTCACTAGAATTTGTTCCCACAGGATTTTTCCTAATAAGTTTTAACAAGGCATATTATCTATGGACATCAAAGGGAGAGTATTATAAACCCATGAATAGTGGATTATCCGTTTAATCTATCCAAGATTTAATTCGATTCATGTATGGGTGCTTCCAAGGTTAGGGGTGTACAAAATCAAACCGAAAACTAAACCAAATCGAAAAAAACCCGACTAGTGGTTTGATTTGACTTGGTTTAGAGTTGCAAAAAAAACCCAACTATATTTGGGTTGGTTTGGTTTCAACTAGAAAAAACCAACCCGAGACCAAACAACCCGACATTATACATGTAATTTTAAAAATCTTGTCCTATACATAAAAATACCAGACATTATATATATAATTTTAAAAATTTTATTCTATACGTAAAAATATTTACTTTGATATATTTTTAAGTATTTCTTACACTTTTTCATAGTTTTTATCTTTTAATATATTTTTTTTATTTGAAAGTTAGAATTCTTAATGATCGAATAAATATTATAGTCCATACATGTTGGTAATTATAATAAAGCTTAGATCAAAATCAAAAATTAATATTAATGCAAAAAGAGAAAATCAATTCAACACTAAGAATGACTATAATATTGAATATTATTTTTAGTTTTACATAGGTTTACACAATTTTAATACATAATATAATTTTACTTTCGTTTAATATTTATTCATGTAACTAATACTTATTAACTTATTTTAGCATAATTTAGTACTTTTAAATTATGATCAATTTCATGATGACTTATTAATTTGCAATAGTTGTTTTACGCAATTTCATTATTATTTTTTTGTTGGATATTGTAGTGTCATTAATCATTTCGCATTTTGTGTTATTTTCTTAAAAAATAACTTAGATACTTGCATTATGGTAGGATAAAGTAAATATTTGAAGTACAAGTAAATATATGTTTGTATGCATACTTTACCGAAAAAATCCGAAAATCCGAAAAACTCAAATGAATTCGACGTTGAAAACCTCGAGTTTTATTGGTTTGGTTTATAAATTCAAAAATCTAACACAAATGATTTGGTTTGATACTTGAAAAACCCGAACCTATCCGTTCACACCCCTATCCAAGGTGATAAGAACATTAAGGGATAAACATGTATCTATTAATTTGGTGAACTTTTGGGGTGACATCTCAACACTATAAATAGAGATATAACTCATCATTTGAAAGACACACTTGAATAAAAAGAAAAAATATTTTCTTCATTTCCATATCTTGTCTTCTTCTTTCTACATCATAGTATTCCGAGCTTATATTTTATAACAGAATATAATTAATTACTTTTTGAAATCTTAAACTTAAGTAGTGTTTATTATTAATGAAGCTTGAACTTTGTAAATCTTGATACATAGTATTTATGAACTAATTTTGAATTTTGAAAGACTTTATAAGTCGTTAAATTTTTTGATTTATGTTTTGAAGGTTTAATTAAGTTGGTTTGTTTATATTTTGTGTAGCATGTTAATTATATGTTTTGCTTGAATGGGTTGAATTCATTCGATATTGAGTTTAATTTAATTTGCAGGTGGTGTAGCAGATTTCTGCTGGAAAAAGAAAACAGAAAAAGTAATGGACATGGAGCTTTTTTCCGTCACTTTTCTGCATTTTTTTTTTATATCTCTGGGGTTAAAAAAAGCAACGGACGGCGTCTTTGTCCGTTTCTTTTCAATTTTTTGAAAATTATGAATTGCAAATAAACAACCGACTGCGTGGCTCTTTGGAAATTAAATTCTTTTTATAAAAAAACGATAGACGACCTCGCATTATTCAAGAAAATAATTTTTTTTACAAAAATAAAAACGATGCAGTCTGTCATTTTTTGAAAAGCGTCGAGCCAAAAGTTACGAACTTGACTGCGTCGCTTTTTTGTCAATTTTGACAAAAGAAAAAGTGACGCAGTTCGTCGATTTTTGCCTATTTTTAGTAGTGAACACCGAGTATTGGTAGAATCAACGGTTATTTCCAATATACTAATGTAACAAGTAACTGCAGAACAGTAATACATACCAACACATATACAAACCGTTTTAAAATAAAACAGATTTCAGATCACAACTTTGACTTAACTAATGCAAGAAACATTCCCCCACATGATCACAAATGCACATACAAGGTCCTCTCATGAAACACACTCAAATTGTTAGTATACAGGTACGGTATAGGAACCAACTATTAATGATTCATGTCACACGTGGTATTCGAAACAACCATTTATATGTTGTATCGGCGTGATACCTGAATCAACCATCAATCACAAATAAGATAGCATAATCACAATCAAAATGGACAACCAACTTGAAATCATAAGTAAATAAACAGGTTCATTGCAAGAGATATCACATGAAGTCATTACATATTAGCCTTCTAGTTCACCCTACATGCATCAAACAATTAATACTGCAAAAATAGTTAACATGTACACATTACATACTTCGAAAAACAAAGAATCCATCACCTACCTAAAAAACCACAGAACATGGAAGAGATTAGATAAAATTTTCATAATCATTAATGGACTTAAAAATACCCTAGAAATGATAATAGAACATCTAAATAGCATCGAATCGGCTCATACGCCTATGCTAGTCAGACGTTCTAATTCAAATCAAAGAAGTATCAACTATTTTCAATTCCTAATTTTTTGGACTGATGACCATGATGATTTCAAAGAAGTGGTCAAGATACTTGGAACATTAAGGTGGAGGGAAATTGTATGTGGAAATTTCAGAGCAAACTTAAATATCTTAGCAAGAAACTCAATTAATGGTCCAAGAACCAAATTGACAATGTTTTTTATGAGGTAGAGAATTTCATCTATGACATCCTATTTTCGCGCACGGTATTTGGTTAGAGATTATTTTATTTTTCAGAGTCGTCACTTTGAATTAAGTTATGGTGTTCCATGTCACCCTTTTTTAGTCCCTAATCAAAAGAAATGACTCTTTATTTGGTATGTGAATTAGAAATTGGGGTAAGAAATTCTATTGACTGAGAGAAAGATATTAGGCATCCCACGAGTCTCGTGGTTCTAACACAATCACTTTACTTGACCTATACTTTTATTAAATTATTATTTTTCCGGATAAATTATGTTGCAGGCCATGATTTGCTCATAATTTTTTTATTGTTGAATTTTATTAGTCTTAAATCGGATGCACAACTGCATCCTCAATTTTCTTACATATAATAGTTTAGAAGTATAATTGATTTCTTCTCCGCATCACCTAATATTCTATGTCTACAAATTTTAGTATGAATTTAATAAAAGTTAGCTATTGAAAATAATTTGACCAAGGTGTGTCATCACATCCTTGAATTTCTTTTAGTGTCTCATAAAAGATGAGACAAAATAGTTAACGAAATTTTGAACCTGGCAATTATATCAAAATCAGCGTTACACTATAATAATTTCTTAAAAGAAAAAAAATCAAAATGAAAATTTAAATTTAAATAGCCACAATATAGTACTCCCTCTGTCCTTATTTAATTGTCCAATTTAGAAGTGGCACGCATATAAGCCACCAATTATTATCATAGGTTAGTTATAATTTTACCCTTAACTTAAAAGATTATGCAACTTCTCAAGTATAATAAATATATTTATAGGTTCCAAAATGCATGCATTACAACTTAATAGTACTAGAAATTTTCTAGAATTAAATAAGGGCATATTAGAAAAAAAAATTGTTGTCCTTTCTTGATTTGTTAAAATGGACAAGTAAATAGGGACAGATATAAAAGGAAATATGGACAAATAAATAGGGACAGAGGGAGTATTGAATAAAAACAAAATTTCTCCTAGTTGTTCAATCATTTGATAATCAAAGTCCTTTGATAAACGATCAATATGAGTTAACCTCAAAAGAAGTCGATCAATCCAATTTCTATCGTTAAAGGTGGAGAACTAATTAACATCATAGAAAAAGAAATAAGACCAAGTGAACAACATTATGAAGAAGAGGAGAAATGAAAGAAACTCAAATTAACACATTAACCTTTGCATGAAGTTTGGAGGTATTTCACTCTCATGAATCCAAATAAAGAAGAAACATAAAACATTAGTCTTGATCCAACAAAATAAAAACATGAAAATTAACATCATCTATGTTATCATAATCTCTCAAAATATTTTGTCCACACCTCAATCGATTGATCGATAGTCTTTAATTGTTTTTCTCACTCATTCCACATTGAGAAAACACCAGGATTTGATCCTTGAACTGATGACTCTCCTGACCAACCATTGTAACTTGGCATATTATCATAATCAACTTTAACAAGTGCAACTTCTTCATGTGCACCACCTCCTCCTCCATTATTACCTGAAGTTGAATTTGAACTCATTCCACCAAGTCCAGGAGAATTACCAAAATACCCTCCAGTACTATAACTTCCACTTGAACTACCTTCATTGTTATTCATCAAACCATGCAAGAAGACTTGATTATTCTGAAGATAATTGTTGTATAACGACACTTGATGCGAGTTGTTCTGAAGTTGAAGTTGTGTTTGGAGATAACTCTGGTGAAATTGAGACGACGGATCTTGAATGTTGTATTGTGAAATGTCATGATTTTGGAGAGTCAACAAAGGTTGAGAATTGTCAAAGGATGGTTGATGTTGTTGCATTAAAGGATATGCTTGTAAAGGATTTGAGTTTCCATATTGAAAACTTGAGTTTAGAGCCATCATTTCCTGATCTCTTTTTCTTGATGATTCAAGTGCTTGTGCTTCTTTTAGCCTTTTTGCTGCTCCTCCTCCAATTGGGAGAGTGTTGCTTTCAAGTATGGCTTTAACATCGTAACGATTCATATCGAAATTTGTTACAGCATTTAACCCTCTGAATTTTATTGCTGCTATGTCATATGCTTCTGCTGCTTCCTCCTCAGTAGCTGCAATCATACAATATTCTCTTCAAATTAGAATTTTGCTCATGTAGACAACTTTTTTATTTTCCCTTACTATTTATTCACAATGTTTAATTGCTTATAGTTATATTTTTGATAATTTGATGAAGTTAAAATTATGTTTCACTAGATTGTAGTGTAAAAAAAGTTGGAACTCTAAAAGTAGTGTGTTGAAGCTTCTATGAATTTTAATGCAATCATGTCATCTCACCTAGGGTAATAATTACATGTATATTCTCATGAAAAGAGCAACTAAAAATACCACCTCAATAACAAAATATTTTCACTGGTGGACTCATGATTTTAATCAATGTGATTTGAAAAATAAAACAGAATACTTGAGATTTGAACTAGGAAGTCGTGTTAATTTCTCACATATACAAGTCTCATCCCGAAAATACAACATTCGAGAAGGTGAGAAGAATCTATCAACGAATGCATCAATCAATTCTACCCAAGACATGATAGACAACTGACCTAATCAGACGGTAGACTCTTTGGTGAGTGAGAAAGGACTCAAGGGTGAATTTTAAACTCTGAGTCAACCCTAGATTCGCCCCTGTATATTTCTCTATCTTTTAGGTTACATATAAGTTGAAGAATTACTTTTTATAATTTAGCTTAACAATATGATAGATTAAATATTTTTTACATTATAATATCTATAACATAAAACTCTAAATTTATTGAAGCAATTTGTTAGTCACTATAGAATATATTTGTTAGTCATTTTGATCAGGAAAGTGATTTTTTTCCGTGACGGATTCAAAATTTTCACTTACTGAAAGTTCCCAAGTAGAGATCTTTATTTCCAGCAACTCTTCCTATCCTTGCTTGCCATCTCCCATGCTGATGGTGCCTGCTCCCAGATATGTCATGAGAAAAAACCAACAATAAAAGATGAGAATAAAATAATAAAAATAAAATAATTATTTTTTTTACTAAAGTTTTATTTGAAAAAAAAACAAAGAAAAAAAGGCAACAATACTATGAATACCTTGTAACACCTCGATACATGGATGCACCCCTTGAGAAGCCACTACTCTTCCTAAATATATAGCAAGAAAAATCGAATTTAACTTGAATATACTGATAGTATAATAATCGTTTTGGACTAATAATGTACAATCACTTTGTAGTCATCTTTACGTTGTGTTGATTCGACAGTGTAAAAAAATGTTATATTATTATGTCAAAATTAAAAATTTATAATACAAATATATATATGAAGTTAAAAGAAGTTGTCAGTGAAAAGAAGAAATGGTCAGCCTCTGCCAAAATCTTCTACTTCTATTATTGTTCCAATAATTGGTATCTATAAAAGAACACTACATTACTCTGACTATATATTTAAAATAGAAAGTCTATAACAATAAAAAGTAGTAAGATTTAGTAGATGGAATATATAATTACATCAATTTAATTATAAAAGGTTCTGACCTTCTTATTGCAGCAACAAATTCTTGCCTTGTCATATGCTTCATGTCTTCTAATTCTTTCTCATAGTTGCTAATCTATACTCATCAAATAAATAATTAATATACATAACCATAAATAATCAAATCCTTTAATTTCAATAAAATGTTACTACATTTATTATATTATTAGATTTTAAAATTATTCTAAAGGGTAATTAATTACTGGAAAATTTGTAGTGGTAGATGTTCCCCAATATTTCAATGCAGCAAGATCATAAGCCCTAGCTGCTTTCTCCTCCTTATCATACCCTCCTACACAAACCAAAATAAATAATAAAAAAAATGAGAAAATTATGTTCTAAGAAATAATAGGACTCTTCAATTTTAATCACCAGTGTTAAACTCTCCAAAAATACACTATTCTCGGAGAATCCAACACGCATCTACTGACATTGTTGAAGAGTCCGAGCAAGATAAGGAAAAACAATTGAAGATTGACCAAATTGAGTGTTAATTAAGTTGCTTACCCAAATACACTGCAAGTGAATAACAATAGCATCCACCCCAAGAATGATGGCAAAAAAAATTAGTTAGAAAAATTGATTGGAAAAAAAATTTGCTTAAAGAAGATTGTTGATGATTGAAATTTCACCTTGACGACCCTTTCTTGATTGGCCTTCCCGTCTACAACTATTATCCCATAGATGTGCTTCATACCTTCCTGTCCATCTATGTCTACATTTTCTCAAGTCCAAAACGAGCACGGCCGTCATAATGAGAAAGAAGAAAGAAAAAGAAGGAAACCCTAAGTTTTTTTTTTTAAAAAAAAGATTACCTAGTTACACCTCTATAAATTGATGTTCTTTGGCCAAAAGTATCCAGAGTTCTTCTAGGTGCAGCTTCAACAATACTAGTGTTATTACTATTTTCAGCAGTTGCACTCGCGGTAGCAGCGTTGGCGCTAGGGCTAGCACTTGTTTCACTAGTTGAACCTTTTCCACTCCCCATAGACAATGTCAAAGATTGAATATTACAAGCATTTTCTTGAAGATCATAGTTGTTTGTAGGAGGAGGAGCTAAAGCATTTTGCATTGATGGCATAAGATGATTGTTTTGAAAGAGATAATCCGAATCGTTTGCTTGGATTTCATTGTAAGGGATTAATTCAGATTGATTTTCAGATTTGTTCATTCCAAGAAAATCAGCCACCTTTGGGACTTCATTGCTTCCTGGTGTGTTCATTAAGTTCCATTCTACAAAAAAATAAATATGCTGATGAGATGGTCGCACACTACAACATTCAGAACAGGGATGAATATTTGTTAAGAGTAATATCTTAGTATACCTTGGTTTTGGAAGGGATTGTCAATAGTTTCATTGACTAACCCTAATGAAAAATGATGAGATTGAGCATTTTGAAGATGAGGAGGTAAAGAAGAATGAGTGGGAGAAAGAGGAAAAGATAGCCAATTGTTTGAATTCATTCTTGAAAATTTCTTGAATTTAATTTCTTTTTCAAATGGATCAATTTCCTGCACATGTCCAAAAAAGGGAAAGTAAATGAATTAAACATTAGAACAAATCATAAATGCATTATTAGTAGCACATATATTTGTGTATAATACACACTGACAAAAGAATGAATTACCCTAAAAAGTATGAAGAGACTCTCTTCTTTTTTTTCTCTCACACACTTTCTATCCCCCTATACCTTTCTTTGATTTTATTTCATTAATAATGATTCATCCAAACATATGAGGTTATAGTAGGGGGGAGAGAGAGAGAGGAGAGAGAAAAATGAAGAGGTCTAAAGGAGAAATAACTATTGAGAAAGAATGAAGTATAAAAATGAATGAGTTCTTCTACCCACAACTTACTAGAGAATGGTCATTGATTCATATGAAGATGACTGTGCTTACCACATTCCAACACTTCAAACTAGGAGTCCTAGAATATTGTTACATTGGAGAGGGGACTAAAGAGAGGATGGTTAATATATAGTTTTCATTTAACACTATCAATATAGTTTAATATGTAATATTAGTAGTTTATTTATAAATTTTACCATGTTACTCCATGATCCTCCATTCACTTTTATTTGTCTACTTTTCACACCTCTTCAAAAACAATATTTAATACGAGGTTAAAAACAATTTTTTTTTGATGTTTTTTTGATATTTTAAACTCACTTATAACAAAGAGGTTATCTTTAACAAAGAACCAGATAGCTCTATATATACTCATAGTAAGTCTAATGAATAATAAATAGTGAAATAGAGTAAATAACATATTGTAAGGGGTTAGAAAGTAGATTGTAAGCAACATATAAATTAGTAAGTCCTTATAATAAAGGCCACGAGTGTCTTTACTATAAGAAAAGCTAGTGGTCCTTTTTAAGTCTTTGAACTAAGACAAACCTACAATTCCAATTGGAAAGAATCCATTATTTTTTACCACCCCACACTAGGTAGTAGAAGTAGGGTAGTAGCCCCAAAACAAAAGGGTCCAAAGGGTAACCCTACAAAAAAATATAGATGTCCAAGTTGAGATGTATTGGAACTCTCTTAAATACCTCGTAGAGTGTAATACATGACACCCCAAAGCCCAGCATTCCCACACTACTCAAATCATCTCATTTTTTTTCTCTTTGTTCACTCGTGCAATCACTTGTATATTCATCCACACCACTCAATGCCATAAATCCACCCATATATGTCAAAATATGATCAATATTGAATCAACGACAAATAAAATTCAGTAGTTGTAAATCACATGTAAATATCATTTAGCTACGAAGTTAGTGATCGATGTACAATTAGTTGAAAGTTATTACGCGATTGATAGATTTCGTAGTTAATTTCATATTCTCTAGCTAGAGTACTATATAACCATATTGTAACAAATAACTACTATATATTTCGTAGCTAATTTCATATTTTGAAGATATCTTAGGATAAAATAGAACCATATATTTCAGACGTATTAAAATTCCATTTACCAAAACGAAGGGAATGTTTTCGAAATAACACACTAGTAGGAAGTAAGGAAACTTTCTTGATTAAAGTTTTATAGATTACTCAGTTCTCCCTAAATAATATGATCAATTCTATACACATATTAATATATTCATTCCATTAGATAAAAAAAATGCAAACAGAAAAAATAAAATGTAGAAAATCAATCAATATATGGAAAGTTGTAGTATTATAATTTTAGAAGGTATAAATAGGGGTTTATATAAAATAAAATAGTAGCACACCTATGATATATATTAAAAATACAGATAGTGAAAAAAAATCAATTTATATTGTTGTTATTATATTTTATATATATATATATATATATATATGTTATGTAGATTAATAATTTTAAAAAAATGCAGCAATAAATGCTATGTTTTTTTAAATTAATATAGGAGTTTGTTTAAATGCGTAACGATGAAAGAAATAGTCAGGGAGTGGATCCCAGAGTAGAAGCCCTAATGCATGTGTACGGATATACAATAATTTATCCGACATATTAAATAATTAAAGTACCTTCACAATAGTAAAATTTACTCAAACTCGTAACTATTCTTTCCCGTCTCAATTTATATGATATATATATATATATATATATATAATCGATTAAAAAAGAATAACATACATATTTCTTTATTAAATCAATATTTAATATCATCTTACTTATTTGACAAAAAATTACAAAATTATATAACATACTTCACTTTTAGCTTATCTAAGATAATAATTTCATTTTAAAAAGTATATTACTTTTAAATAAAATGATTTAATCAGATCAGAAATTTCAAAAGTCTTTTAAAAAAAGAATTCATATCAGATTAAGTAACATCACATATATTAAGACAGATGAAATATTAAATTTGATTTGTGTTTCCAAGTAGAATTGTGTTGACCATCTAATTGGAAATCGCACTCGTCAAAATATAAAAAGATTATTAAATTGTTATAATTTTATTTTAGTACATTAATTAAATATTTGTATTTGCAGTGCATGTCGACTGCAAACTAGAAGATTATACTGCTCTGCACAACTCTATTTGTTTCTGTGCCTTCTGTCTTCCACTCAAAACCTTAGTCTTAGTCAAATAAACAAAATTTCAAAGACCATCATTAATAATAAACCATTACGTTTCTCAATTAATTAACCCTTTAATTAACTAAATTAATTAACATATGGTTAATTAAGCAACTATATGTAATACTACTATTTTTAATATCCAAATCATACGCCGACCTGCTAAACTATATATTTTGGTCAGGTGATCTAAAAACTCTGCCCCATGAAATCCTAGCGAATGTCAATATTTTTTATCAGTACAGTTTAACTTGTTATAACAAATTATCATTCGATATTAAATATTTATTTCAATTTACTATGAATTTTTTGATGAACCACTAATATATGTATGAATTATTTCAGAATAGTTGTATGTAAGTAGGAGTTGTTTTTATTTTTGTGAATTTAAGGGAAAAATTCCACTAAATTGTGACACTTAGTTTTAACACATGGTTACTTATCCAATTTAATTAATAAAAAGTCTGACATTATTTTTTTGTTAGATTGTTTGGAAACTCTGCTTCCCACTGTCTAACAGAGATTCTTTATAAAAGCAAAATGTCCCTTTTTTGACTGTGGAAGTACTAAAAAGTCTAAAGCTTTAGTTTCCCCTGCTATAATAGAAAAATCAAATTCACACCTGAAAGATATTACTCTATTGATATTTTGTATTGTTGTAGACATTTGTTACAAGAATGTTAGATATTTAGTTATTCTGATTTTATAATTTTTTATGTAGCTTTTAAATATGCAAATTTAGTTTCAAAGAAATTTGAAGTTTATATATATAAATTCACAATTAAAGTTTAACAATTGAAAAGTTTAACTATATCACATAAACTAGAACACAGAAATATTTGAAATTACATGAAACAAAAAGTAGGAACGGTAAAAACAGTATATGTAAATCTACTAAATAATACTGCTCTTTTGGATAGTTTTTTGAGAAATTTCTATATTGGTTAGAACTTCTAACATGTGACCTTTTGACTTAATAAGTATGCTAGGTGTCAAGCCTAATCCTCTACACCAAAGGGATCACAAACTAAGGTTATGACTTATTTTAACCCCCACAGCCCACCCCCTCACCCCACCCTCCTTTGGGGTTTGTATGCTCTACAATGTAAACGATTAAACAATCAGTAAAGTATATGGTGCAGTAGATGAGACTATTCCTTTCTTAATCAAAGTTCAAATTTTGAACATTGAATATTTTCTTACTAGAAAGCGCTAGCTTTTTTCAAATGGGATCCTATGCAACGTGAATTCAGAATAGTATGACTACAATATGAACACCAGTCGGATGAAAAAAGAAATGTAAACTATATAGCAACTCTATATGCTTACTGGAAAATATTGCTTAACATATTGTTTTCTCTTACATCTACTTTATTTTTAATCTTTGATCACTATTATGATATGTCATTCTACACACACAAAAAAAATAGTCAATCTACAAACAAAAGAGTAATATATACACATAGTAAGCCACAACCTTTTCTATTTTGATTTCCTTTTTCTTTTTTCAATCTACACGTGTTTTTATATGAAGTATATATACTTCACCATTAACAAAATCAAAAATTAATTAATTTAAAGAAGAAAAAGCAGAAAAAATAATACACATAAATAATGAAAGAAAATGACACTTTTTAATATTGTTGAAATCTGACTTACCAGTAAAGAAGCTTCTTTTTCCTTACTGAAAAACAATCTTCTTCTTCTTTTTTATTTTTTTTATTTTCTTATGATCTTTCAGTATGTGTAACAGTGCATGTATGTATAGTGTTGGAAAATGTGAAGAAAATGGAAAAGCTGATAAATTTATTTAGGGTTTGATTAAAAAAAAAGGACGCTTAATTAATTTTCTCGTAATTTTTTTTTTTGTACTTTTTTAATAGACCGCCCTATGCCCTTTCAGATTTTTCGACTAGGTTCGAAGAAACATGAATGACACGTGTCAGTTTCTCATGCTCTACATTGACTCATGTTTGCCCTAAAAACACCATTGGTTTTTTTTTTCTTCCTCTTGGAAACCAGCTTGCAATTAATTTTAATGACTTAACTATTAATCACAATTATGGTGTGGAGTTTGATTGAGCACATAGTTTAAGAAATATTTTTTTAAAAAAAATTATTTTTTAAAATGTATTATATTCATATAATTCTATAAATCTAAAGGTTTAAATTTAAGTTATTTATAAATAAAAAATGGTGGTATTCTTTTTGAAATAAAATAAAAGGCATGACATAAATTGTACTCTTTCTATTCTATACTATTAACTAAATTTTTGAGATTTTTTTATTATTTAAAATAATTGAATTGTATAAATATTTGAAAAAAAATATATTTGCTCTGTCCTTCATTGTAGTTTTATATTTTTTAAGAAATTAATTGCACTACTTATAAAATTATATTTATGATTTGCAAAGGAAAATAGTAAAAGTTATGATTTAAAATGTATCTTTGGATGTTTTTCTATTGATTTATAATTCACTTAACATGGAATAGAGAAGATAATAAAAAGAGTAATTTGTACCTATAAGAAAAATCTTTTTGGCATGAAAATTTGGTCAAAATAATATTTTATTTATTTTATTTTATCTTTTAATATATTTTATCTTTTTAACTTTATACTAGCTTTTAAATAAAAAATAAAAGAAATTAATTTATTTTAAAATTAAAAAAATGTCATCATTTTTTAATTTTTAGATTAAATTTTCTCGCCATTTAACACTTTCCTGATTATTTTGCTAAAGAATGTGTTGACACCCTAATATTAATCTAAAATATTCTGAAAGTGAAACTATTATTATTTGTTTAATAAGAAATGCTGTTAGCTTCCCCCCTTTTGTTTTCCTCCTCATTGGGGGTTTGGTCATTTATTTCAAGAAAAAAGTCCACCCTATTTTGAAATTGTTGAAGTTAGAATTGTGTTTCATTATATTATTTTTTTAAAAACAGTGTATTATCTTAAATAGTTTATTTTTTTAATTTACTTAAATTGAAATTCACTTCTTCTTTTTTTAATCACTGAAGAGATAAATTTACAAGACTGAATTTAGCATTCCAAACTATTAACATAATTATATGCGCTAAATCTAGTTTAGGATAATTACCGCTATTGTTGAAAGGAAAGAATTCAAGGGCGGCATAATCAATATTTGTTGGTTTGATTGGTTAGGGTTAGAAGGTAGGGAAATATTTTTAAAAAGTATATCATTAGTGTGTCTTTGGTATAAAAAATTCAAAAAATAAATATTTAAAAAATAAATAAATTTTTTACTTATTTTTTTATTATTTAATAAATAAACAAAAGTATGTTATCTTAAAAGCATTTATACGTAGTTTAGCATGCAATACAGGGGTGGGAGAGAGTGGGGAGGGGGTCCTCCGGGGTGCATGGGATGGTCAAGGGTTAAGGATGGGAGCTAATTGGCTTACTAAAATGAAAAAATACAATAAACATAGAATATCATTTATAAGACTTATTTTCTCTACTTTCGTTAAGAAACATGTTTTCATAAAGAATATTTTTTAAAAAAGTTTCCAACCAACCATAAAAATATCAAAAAGCATTTTTCAAAAAATAATTTTTTCAATACCAAATACATCCTACATCCTACTAGGTAATGAGGAGACAAACTCTTAAAAGGAGTTGTAGAATTCATTAATAACATACTGTTCCTATTTAGTTGTTCATTTTAAAAGTAACACATATATTAAGGCACTAATTATTATTATAAGTTAGTTACAATTTTATTCTTAACTTAAAAAATTATGCAACACTCCAAGTATAATAAATTTATTTTCTAGTTCCAAAAAATATGTATTACAACTTAGTAGTACTAGAAATTCTCTAGAATTAAATAAGGGCATGTTAGAAAAAAAATTATTATCCTTTCTTAATTTGTTAAAATAGACAAGTAAATAGGGACAGATATAGAAGAAAATATGGACAAGTAAATAGGAACAGAGGGAGTACCGTTTAATTATTTATTTTTTCTAACTCTACCTTAATGACAATTTAATTAGCATGTACTCCCTTTGTTCTTAATTATTTATTCATTTTTAAATTGTCATATTCACTAAAAAAAGTAATTATTGACATACTAAATTTATCATTTTACCATATTAATTATGAAGTGGATGAACTAAAAAATCTTAAGATTTTCAAAAAGTTATACATTTTTCAAAGTAATTAATTAAGGATACAATATGTTAAAAATATTATCATTTTTTATTTGTCAAAATAAATAAGTAATTAGAGACAACTATAAAAGAAAAAATGAATAAGTAATTAGTAAGAGAGAAATTAAGTTCAATAAAGAAAAATGAAATGTAGAGATTACCATGCAAAGTTCTTTACATAATAGACTAAATATAATCTCAAAAAATTAAATCAAACTAGACTCTTGTTTGCCTGTATTTCCCTTTTAACCTCTTTCCTATGAAAGTGCAAGTGTTGATTTCCAAGAGACTAATGCTACTATTTCTTACCTTAGCCAGACTTTTGAGTGCATTATGGGCGACAAACTCTTGCTAACAAATTTAGTATTTCACGCCTTGTTTCTCAAATAATCAAAAATTTAATTACATAATCAACTTTGAATTTCACTTTCTTGGATCAGAAGAAGACGATTACTCCCATCAAACTTAAATTGTGTTTTATGTTTTCAAATCATCGTCTGCAGTTTTACAGCTGACATAATAATTATTCTACATCTAGATATTAAAGACAGACTCCATTTCGATTTTAGTTTTGACTTTAATTTTAACAAATGATGTGATTGATTGATAATTTTTTATTTTTTTTAAAAAAATATTAATTCACTGAATTATTTATTAATTAATTCACAAAATTAATTAATTTGCTTAATGGAATTAACTAATTAATTCCCTCAATGAAATTAATGTAAAGTTCGCGAAATCATTTCAGAGAGGATATGTTCTTTCCGAGCAAATATTATTTTCCCAAAAGACATCATCTCTATTCTGAACAAATGAGTTTGTTCTGAATAGGTGAGTTCAGACCTATCATTCACTATAATGTCACGCTTCGAGTTTAAACGTGGGACATGATCGACATTTGAGAACTATTTTTGATTTCCAAATAAATCCTTGGTATGACTGACTATTTAATGGAAGACTTACTCAAGCATAAAAAAGTTCAAAAAGTAGAATCTAGAACATTTAAACTCAAGTAAATACTTAAGTGCAATATTAATAGTACTTTGCAAAACAATCTCAAAACGGCTCAAACAAAAGGGAAATACCAAGAGACTTATCAACTCTAACTATCTATGAAACCTCTAATACTAGGATAGAAGACGGGACAAGACCCACAACAACTCAAGAATAACATGAAAGTAAATTGTGAAATCCTCCGAAGAGCAAGGGAACTCACCAAAGTTGTTTGAAGTGCGAAGTGATCCCAACGAAATGTCTGTTGATGATCCTGAACGCCTGTATCTACAGAATAAAAGATGCAGGCCGAATGACTACAAGTATGTAATTTAGTTGAGGCGAAATAATTGAAAGAAAGGACTGCAATGGGTATAACATAAACTCAACTGAATGTAAAGAATTAAAGGAATGAAACCATTTAACTTTACAAAATACTTTCTCATCCTCTGGACTTTAACATAAGAAGTGACATATAAAAATACACTTTAAACTCTATTGGCATATTCTCTAAATGACAACCATCATTATGAGCTAAGTGATGATACAACGTCTTATCACGCTACCAGAATTGTCCTATATCATAGTGGAATTTAAAACATCTCAAGTAAGTGGATCTACTAAGTTCTGCCCGAAGGTACTAAGGATTCATATAAAAAGCATGATCATGTATCTATGTTGGCAAGACATGATTTATGTGGGTAGTGAATTATCTGAACTCTCCCTCATATCGGTGTATAATACTACTCTCAATAATACTTATTTTTTCTCAATGTATAAAGCATCACTCTTTCTCTGATTTGAGATAATTGATCAAACTATACTTTTAAAAAGAGTAACTGCTCTGAATTAACCCTGAACTCATTACTCATTTAGAAATCAAAATTTCTCTTTTCTCAATGTAAATATGATAAATTTGGGAAAAAATAGTTCCCTTAAACTTTACTCAAAATGTGTCTTTAAACTTTTCTCAAAAACTCCTCTTTACTTTCTTAGAAAATCAATTTAAGATAGTTGATTGGTTAAAAGATTCTCATCAACAACTCAATGACTACTCAAATAATAGGGTTCTTGCATAATAGGCTTGAATAATCAACTCAAGAATCTCAATGCATAATATATAACAATTCAAAAATTAGAAATAATAACTTAGAATTTAATAACAAATTCATCACAAGAATTATCAAAACTAAGGTGGTAACCCAAGATTATTCTCTGATAGAAAGTAGATGTAGGGCGTGAGAACGAACTTAGTCCAACACTATAATAGCTTACATACTTGGAAAGAACAAAGTTATTGATGAAATCGATAAAATTCAACGAACGATAAAAAATCCTAGTTTTTCTCCTCTTGAATCCTTGCTCTAAGTCTTGGAAGAGTTAATCAAAGTAATAGGGTCGATTGATACTGTTTGGAACCTTAGTTAGGTGTAAAAAACATTGTAGGTTAGGCTTAGAAGAGGTGGGGAAAGATTGAACTATCCTTATTTAAAAGCTGACAAAACTCTCCATGAAGCTATCTACCATTCGTTGTTTGACCTGCGGACCATAGATCTCATCCGTGAAATTGATATTAAATTTTTAATTCTCAAAAGGTCATTTGCGGGTCCAAACGACGGCCTATAGGTGGACTTACGGCCCGTCGATTGGATCCGTATAATTTGGGTCCCAATAGTTAACTCCCAATACTTTAACAGTGACTTCACATGACAGGTTTTCATTCAGCCTATGGCCCGCCAGTTGGAGTCGTGGTTCACAGACTCAGAAAATTCTAGTATGACAGTCTCTAGTAAAATAATTATAACTTTTTACTTCGAACATAAAATAAGGAAAACTTTGTGGCGCTGGAAAGATGACTCAAAGACCTGTGATTTGGTAGGTCATAGGCCACCTAATTCATTATGTGATGGGAGATATGATCGTTTGAAGTTGACCAAAATAAAAATTTATGTAAAAAATTAATTAGAAATGAAGTTTTCAACTCAACTTTGTGCTAGGGGTTCTTATGACCTTAAGTAATATCTAAATCCATTCAAACATCAAAGAAATGACATTTACACATATGAGTAATTTAAGAATCACCTAATTCGATCTTACGTGCAAATAAATATTGATTTGGGTCTTAGCTTAGAAACTTCCGAAGTGTTACATACAAATAGAGAGGTTTTCTCTCAATTTCTATATCTAATTTCCTTCTTCTACATACATTTTCTTACAAACAAGTAGATTCTTTATGTGATTTCGTTGATGACTTTTGAATACTGAATTTGTTAACGTGTGAGGTATTGGTACTTCTTTAATAAGTTTATCCATTTATCTTGGGATTAAATAGTCCATAAACTTGAATATAGTGAGAAGATTAAACTCATTAAGGATATACAGTGAATTTTGTAGACTCGAATACTTTCTTCCTTTTCATCTTAACAATACTTCTGATTTACTATTCTAAATACGAAAATGAAATTAGATAACACTAAGTTCTTTGAACATATATATGTATAAAATTAATTTGAGCTGTCTAATGAAGGGTCTAAAAAACTCCGAAAAGAACCAAATGAGAATATACCTGATAAAAAGATCGCAAGGCGTAGTAAACGTCAGAGGATATCCACTTATTTTGAATATATTTGTAGCATTTCTTATTGAAAATGAGACTCAAACATTCAAAGTAGTTATGTCCTCTGCGGACTCGTGCTTTTGGAAAGGAGCTATCAATAGTGAGAATAATTAAATTTTGAGCAACCATAGTCGGGAGTTGATTGATCTTTTTCTAGAATACAAACCTTGGAGTCAAAATGGATCTTCAAAAGGAAAATGAAAGTTGATAGAGCTATTGACAAATAGAAGGTAAAACTTATCATTAAATGCTTTAGAGAGAAAGAAGACAACTTGATTATTTCGACACATACTTGCCAACAACTAGGATTATACCTATTCGGATGTTCATTGCACTAGCTACAATATATGACCTTGAAATTCATCAAATGGATGTAAAAGAATCTTTTTAAAATAAATAATTAGAGGAGGAAATTTACATAAAACAATATGAGGGCTTTGTTCTAGAGCCTAACATAGGTGTCATAAGGTCTAGACACTGTTTTAAGGTCCATTTTAATGAATATAAGTTATTTAGGAAGTATAGAAACCAAAGAACATCCATGACATCCAGAAACTAGTTCAATGAGGTGCTAGCGTGCCTTAGCCTAGCTATTTGACTAGCTTTTAAAAGTCAGAAAATGATGTAAATTGGTGGAAGGGTGTCTAACATGTGTTTAAGTTGATTCATGGTCAAAACGTCTGGGTACGACTCCCCAAGGACCAACCAAGGGCCCTTGAGTAGGACCCTTGCATTTTGGGGTCAAGGCTGCCTGGTCAGTGTTCACCCACGAAGGGGAATGACGGGTCGTTGGTGAATCGACGGGGCGTCAATGCCACCGTCGATGGTCACTTAGACAAATTATTGGAGGTCCTGGAAAAGTCTCTGACCAAAACCACGTATGTGCAGGACGGAGGGAGGTACTGGCCATCGATGGACCAACGATCCCGTCGATCGTGGTCTCGTCGATGGGGCCTATAATTTCCTGCACATTTTTAATTAGCTTCAAGTAATTAATTAAGGGGTTAGATGGTTAGTAGGGGTTAAGAGAGGTCTAATTAAGTCAATTAATGACCTATATAAAGACCCTAACCTAAATTAAACTAACCTAAGCTCATAATTCCCAAATCCAAAATTCTCTTCGTTCTCTCTTCTTTCTCTCTCTCTAGTTGAAGAACTCCATTGAAGAACAAGCTAGGGGAGGGTTTAAGGGCTCCAAAGGGTCAATTTCCTCCATCAATCTTCATCAATTAGTAAGGTATGAGATCTAATTCACCTTTGAGACCTCTTTCTTCAAAGGGTTCTATCGAATTGATTTCTAAAGTTGAGTTTTCAAGTGGATTTTCATCCAATCCGAAATTGATGTTACGAATTGATTTGTTTATGATTTATTTTGGATATTATGTATAGATTAACATTTATTTTAACTCAATTATGATGTATCTTGATGGTGTGGTCTAGTTTGTAGAAGATGATCCTTAACCCTTAACCCTAGGTTATGATCTTGATATGAATTATATTGTATTGGTTCAGTTGACTTGGTTATTGGTTGAATTACTACTATATGATATTGTTTTGTAATCTTTTCATGCTAGTTCTTGATAAGATGATCTAAGTTATGAAGTATGTTATAAATTGACCTAAGTATCTTGTCTTAAGCTATGATCTAGTATTGAATTGTGATGTAGTGATTTATTAGCCTTGTTATCATATTAGTCACTGAATTATGATGATGATAGTATACCCTAATTGGTTTGAATTAAGGGTTGATGATAAGACCTTGATGATGAATTATGAAGGAGACTTGGTAAGTCTTGTGATCGCTATCTTTTACTTCAAATTATGGTTAATTGTGATTAAGTCATGATGTTATATTGGAGTATGCCTAGTATTAGGAATGATAGGATGGTATGATGTTGAATTGAAATGTCTTGACTATGACTTGTGAGGTGTTAGCTTAAGATGTAAATGTTATAAGGATGGTGAATGATTAAATAATGTGCCTTATCATGATATGAAATGTTAATGTGCTAACCTCACCTATGTGAATTGTAATGAAAGGACAATACTCATGCAATTCTTATTTAGTTATGATGATAATGATGTTATAAAGGGTTAGACCCTATGACCTACATTAAGTTATGATGATGATTAATAAAGACATTTCAAAAAGGGGCTCTAGCTTAGCACCAAGTGAACTAGAGTGAGGAGTGTCCCTTCCCACATAAGGAATGCAGGATCACTAATTTACTCTTGAGATTGGAGACTACAATGCATTTAGCATAAAGAGGGTCCCAACTATATCTCCTAGTTCTTGAATTATGTTTCCCCCATAGGAATACTAGCTAGTGAATCTACGTAGTTGCTATGTTCATGTTTTGGTACTACCTTGGCAAGTTGTCCGCCTTCTTTCGGTGTAGGGTTTCATGACACCGGATTCTACATTAGCTCATGTGGATCTATGTCGGTTAGGGAAAGATGTTCCCAAAAGGTAAAATGAACTAAAGGATTGAACTCTAACTAAGATGACCTAAGGGGTTTAACTTAGTCTAGGTAGGGGTATGAGACTCTACCTAAACATTGCACTAGTTAGCCTTAAAAGGGAGTCTTAGGAGGATGTTCTTATGTATGAATATGCTTATAATGCTATATGACATGTATATGATGAACTTGCACATTGTTGATACTATATATTGATTGGTGTCACTTATGAATATGTGTTGGTCTATACTGTTAAAGTATGATGTTATTTACTCTTAAATGTTATGATATGTGAAGTGGGATGTTGGTCATGATTCTTGTTGTCGTTACTTGATTGAGTAAGGTTATGGGATTTTGCTTGGTCATTGCACTTGTTGACTTGATAGGGGTTATGGGTAGACGTATTACTTTAGTCGTGTTGAAATGTACTCTTATTCATGCATGTTGCAATTATGACTTGATGATAAAGTTACTTGACTATCTGTTCAATTATAGTATATGCATGTTGACTTGACTAGTTTTAATATTGTTGGTCTTGTAATGTACATGCTTATGACTTAATGACTATGTCTTATTGGTTTGGTATGGTCTTCTTGAATGTGCATAAGGTTTTCAAAAGGGTAAATACCATGTTTTAAGAAAGGTCCTTCTAGAATAATTTGATAATATGTGTGCATATGGTGTCATACTTAGAACAAGTGGCTTACTAATCCCATTTCTTACTTTTCCCCAACATTTTAGGTTCTAGTGGTTGAAGTGCTTTTGAAGAAGACTTAAAGAAGACTTGGATCTCTTGATCATCCAAGTAGGGTAGGTCCTCACTTTCCGAGGGCGATGCCACTATCTAGCAAATGGAGTTGTTATGAGTTTAAGACTCTTATGTTTCTTTCCATTCAATTGAGTACTAAACATTTGTATGACCTATATGTGGTCTTATCGATTTGATGTATGGGCTAGGCCCAAATTTGATATACTCTTATTAGATGGTTACGAGATGAGACGATTATTATGACTATGTTATATTTTCTATATATCTATGTGCAATAAAAGTAGAATACTAAGTAATCTTCCTATACGAAGGGTCTATGTATACTCGATATATATACTATGTGTATGTAGAGGTCTATGTAAACCTCCAAGTAGAAGTAAAGAAAAGTTTTAAAGTTTTAAAATTTTCGCTAAATTTGACCTATGAATGTAATGATTTAAGCTAAGAGGGTAGTCTTAGTCCTCAAAGAGGACGACGGCACCGGTTACGTCTAGGGGTTAAAACCGGATGTGAAAGTCAACTTGTTAAGTCATTTTATGAACTATAATACGCACTCAAACAATGACATGCGAAGTTTGACCAAATTATACTGACAATGAATTTAAGATCAATAATGTGATAAAGGTGTTCATATTAAAGACACTCCAAATCGAATTGCCATTATTTATTTATATGTGGATGATATGTTGATAATGAGTAACAACATTGCCAACATAAATATTACTTAGTGTATGCTTGTTGTAAGTTTGATTTGAAAGATATAAGAGTTGTTGACTTGATATTGAGAATTAACATTTACAAAACTCCTTAAAATCTAGCATTTTTTCAATCTCACTCTATTCGAAAGATACTTCAAAATACAAGTAGTTAAACGTCAAAAGTAAAAAATCACCAATTGATGTGAATATTAATCTTGCTAAGAATAAAGGTGAAAGTCAATATTAATTGAATTATGCTAGAGTTTTAAAAGTTTGATATACATCATAGAAACAACTTGTGTTATAAGAACATTGAGTCCCAATTAAAATTGTTGAATGGCAAGGAAATGAGTTTTGAGGTACTCAGAATACACTTAAAGCTTTGCTTTGCATCACAACTAGTATTCAACAACTGTTGACGGATATAATGATACAAATTGAATTACTGGATCAACTGAAACTAAGTCCACAAGTGGATATGTTTTTACCATCGTCATAAGATTTATTTCTTTAAAATGATTCAAACAAAAATTTATAGAACACTCTACAATGGAGTTGAGTTTATAGTCATAGACAAGGCCGATGAAGAAAAAATAATGAATCCAAAATTTCTTAGAAGAAATTCTATTTTGGCGCAAATCAATGACTCCTATATTCATATGTTGTGATAGTCAAGTTGTAATAAGAAGGGTTGGGAGAGTTATATTCAACGGTTAGTCTCATCACATATGACGAAGACACAATACCGTTAGGCAACTACTCTCAAGTGAAATCATCACAATTCACTATCTAAAATTCAAAAATAGTGTGTCGGATCCGCTTACAAAAGGTATAACTAGAGAGGGAGTTGAGAGATCATCAAAGAAAATGAAATTATAATTGAGGACAAGTCAACATGAAACTAATTCGACATTTAAGACTGAAAATTTCAAGATCTAGGTTTATAGAAATCAAACAAAGTCATTGATATACTGATTCAACATTATCAAAATAATTTGTATGGCCCATTCTTATTATGAGACAATGTCCAGTAGTAAGAATAAAGACATTAAGACTTTTTAACGATTTTTAATATTTGATACAGGACATATCAAATGGTATAACTATGGGATAGCACATTTAGAAAATACCTATTTAGTGTGCAACACTTCAAGGAAAATCTGGTTAGTCTAGTTGTCTATTAACTTAAGAACCAGGAAGTATTGTTTATGGTTGAAACAATTAAAATAATGAGAATCAAAAACAGTTAAAGGGATAATTGTGTGACTTATGTTTTCTAGATATATGTCAACAATTGACAGTTCAAAGATATCAAATCTATCGATTGACGGAGTATATGCAATTTATATTCACTATGAAAAGTTTAAAGAAAAACATACTTATCCAAATGCAATCAATCCTTACTTATGAATTACATAATTTTTCATGCATATTTTTTAACAATAATTATTTTCATTCGTGTGGGGTGGGGTGGTGGGGGGATTATTGGACTTAAAATGAGTGAATTGGGAAGTGACAAATGAGGGAAAAATGAAAAGTCATTTCTCCCTCATATGGGTGTTACACTACATTAAAAAATATATTTAGTGGCAATAGATTAATGGTTTAATCAATGCTAAATATATTTTTAGAGGCAAATAATACTCTTTGTAAACGTCACTAAAATCTACAGCGATATTGAATCCAATGACAATTAACTAATTTAATGTTCTTTATTAATGTGGACATTTATTATAGCTAAAAGTTATTTTTATTGTAGCGGCAACAACATTGTCGACGCCTCCTACTTTTCCCTCAATGTATTGAAAAATGTCACAATCCAAAATCATGAAAAGTCTGAAGTGTGTCCTCCAAAATCCGAATAGTCCTCTTAGAATGACCATTTGTCTATGGATGGAAAGTTGTGCTGATGTCAACCCTATTGCAAGATGAAAGCTATATTTAAGTTCAGTTAGTTAAATAAAAGAGTATTTTAAGACTGTCAATTGTTTTAAAATAAAACTTATAATTCACACCAAATTTAAAAATGTTTTCAATACTTTCATGAATGTAAATATCTAAGTAACCACAATATTATTGAAAGAATAAACGGAAAGAGCCTAAAATATCTTCGAAGTATTGAAAATGGTACAAAACTACCCTTCATCCATCTATTAGCTCAAAAATACCCTTTTCACCCACCTATTGGCTCCAAAATATCCTAATCATCCACCTTTAGGTTCAAAATTGACTAATTATTTAACGGTTTCAAATTTAAACTATATAAATATTTTTTTAAATACTTGGCGCTCAACTATTGGATATAATTTAATTTATTAATATCATTTATAACCAACCCACTACCCACCCATTACTAATTAAGCCCCACCCAATTAATAAACCATTTCTAATATCAAAATCGCCCTAAACACTGCCAAAACACGACAAAATTACCGATTCCTTATAATGTCATTCAAAATTATTTGAGTCTGAATTGAAGCCCCAATTAAATTTAGGTTGAGCCGCTTATTTAGAAGGACACTTTCTATAGGATTTTGTTTCAAACTTGAATTCGAAATTTATGATTAAAGGTAAAAAAGTAGCACCTCCCGAATTAATTCATGCAGTTTTTTTTTATATAATTTTATAAATATTTATTAGTTATTTTAAATATTGAAACTTTAATATATTCTTTTTTAAAAAAGGTTTCTTTTAAGTAACATCACATAATTGAGGCGAATGAATAATTAAGATGAACATAGTCAGACTTTTATGTTTATCGGTATTTTTATTTAGGCACTTGAATTATAATATGTTTTGAGTTGAGGACTTGAATGTATGATAATGTACTTGTAAAGACATTTTCGACTCAAATTTTTAGAAACACTCATTGGTAGTAGCTTTCCTGTTGTGCATTAGTAATGAGACAAATTTATTAACTGGGTGTAGTTTAATTAGTAATTGGTGATAGTAGATTGGTTAATAAATTATATTAATAAGTTAAATTATAACAAATAATTGAGCCGTGTATTAAAAGAATATTTAAATAGTTTAAATTTAAAATAGTTAAATAAGTGGTTAATTTTGAACCCAAAGGTAGATGAGAAGGGTATTTTGGAGCCAATAGATATATGAAAAGGATATTTTGGAGCCAATTGGTGGATGGAAGGTAATTTTTTACAATTTCTAATACTTCAAGGATATTTTAAGCCCTTTTTCGAAATAATAAATAATGAAATTTGAAGACCATATCATTATCAATCTTTTCGTCAAAGTGAATGGATTAGGATTTAGGGGTGCTACAATCTTTTCGTCATTTTTGATTCCAAATGATAAAATATTTGAAACTTTTGAGCTTGAGATACTATTGGAGCCATTAAGTTTCAATATGATTTTAACCTGTCTGAAAGATATATAATTTTGGGAAAAGGGTCTGATATACCCTTCAACTTTGTTATTTGGAGCTGATATACCCCTTGTTATGAAAGTGGCTCATATATACCCCTACTTATAAACAAATGACTCACATATATTCTTTTCCTCTAACGGAAATGAAAGAAAGATAATTTTAATCTAACTTTTTATTATTTTTTTCTACAATATATAATCTCATATGAGTAAATTTAATCCTCGTCAAACATATTTTTTTGACTTTTTTTGTTTCAATGACTAATTTAGAATTATTATTTTGATAATCAAATTTATTTATGTTTCACTAATATTCTTGTAAAACTTATTGTAGATGACCAAATTTTTTTCTTCGAATACAAAAATCAAATTACAATATAGACAAAAAAAATAGTTTAAATTGTTTTCTTTAAACAAAGGAATGAAAGAAAAAAATAAAATAAGAATAAGAAACTCAAATAATTATAATAAAAGAAGTAAAAAAATGATTTATGTATTAAAAAATTAAAATATACCTTGAACTTTGATAGAAGAATCATATATACCCCTAAATAATTTTTAAAAAAAATTAAAAGTAATAAATATAAATTTAAAACTAATTTTTTTAAACTTCCGTTAAATGAAAGGTATATGTGAGCCATTTTGTAACGGAAGGGGTATATGTGAGTCGTTTGTATAACGGTAAGGGCATATATGAGCCACTTTCATAATAAGGGGTATATCAGCTCCAAATGACAAAATTGAGGGGTATATGAGACCGTTTTCCCTATAATTTTCCACACCCAAACTCCTGATAAATTCAGTATAAAACATGTTTCATTAGCTTTTCAATAAAAAGGTGACAACATAAAAAAATATTCAAATTTCATAAATTAAAAGTGATCTAAATATGCGTGCTGAATCTTAATTCTGATGTTGTGGGAGTATAGTTAAAATTTGAAGAAATTCATATGAAACAATAAATGAATATGAGTTAATCGAAAAATCACTTAGATTTTCTATTTTAATTAACTAATCAATGTTTATATTTAGGAATGACTATACTAAGACAAAATAAGAAAAATGTACTTAATTATATCTTAGATTTTAAAAATAACAAATTTTATGAACCATTTATTTTGAGTAAGCATGATAAGTAAAGTATCCTAGAGAAGTTCTTACTTGAAATTAGAGATACTAAAATGTGTAAAAATAGAAATTGAGTTGGGTTATGATCCGCTCAAATTTACGTTTGGCCCAAATAGATTGAGCTTAAATGGGTTTAAAATCGAGTTGGATCGTGAATTGTGCAATTTGACCGGCTTAATCTCAATATTTTTTTGTAAACTTACGAAAATCCCATGTATTTGGTAGCTAATTACATCCTATCTCATAAGTTTCTCCAATTATTTTTTTTTTGAATTTTTCATTGCTCTTGGATACGTTACTTGGTGGTGTGAAACATTGCAAATGATACATCACTTAATGGGAGGGATGTATCCTAAGCGGATATTAATGTATTTGAGTGGATAGGGATGTATCCCAGAGGAGATTTTTGTTTTAAATGGTAAATTTTTTTAGAGATTATGATATCTTAAGTTGTGTATTTATGTAATTTTCGATAATTTTAACATAATACTATTTAACATTTATAATAACCACAATTTGAATTTCAACTCAAGAAAAAAAAGGTTACAAATGGATAGATAAATTCTCGAAGATACCTTCAATATGGGAAATACACACACCAATGCAAATAAAGAGTCCTAAAATGAGTTGAAATTAGAAATTAAATTGTGCTTGATTGAAGATTATTATAAAATGAGCTAAGGTTGAATGAGTTGAAATCTAGCCAAATCAAATTATCTTGAGGTCAATCCATAAATTTCTAGATGGGTTGGACGGACTACCTATTATTGGACTTATTTTGACACTTTTAGGTAGGGCCATTTACAGATCGATTTGGGTCAGTTATTGGTCAAACCAATACCAGATCGGTTTAATCGAATTTTAAATTATCAAAATCAAATCAAATTAAATTTAATATAGATTTATTGATTTTTTTCGTTGTTATCGATTTTGGTTAGGTTCGATTCAATTATTTGATTATTAACCATACATAAAAATAGAAAAATTAAATTATTCAAAATGGAAAAAATACAAAACTGTCACGACCCAAAACCGAGCCGCGACTGGCACCCACACTTACCCTCCTATGTGAGCGAACCAACCAATCTAAACCCTAACATTTCAATTTAATATCAACAGAAAGTAATGCGGAAGACTTAACTCATTAATAAAAACCAATTCAATAACTTCTAAAATTCAACATCTATTATTCCCCAAAATCTGGAAGTCATCACCACAAGAACATCTATGATCAAATTACTAAACTAAGAGTATTCTAAGAAGCTAAAATAAACAAAAGCTAGTCCATGCCGGAACTTCAAGGCATCAAGACATGAGGAAG
>NC_028647.1:57471141-57471762 GCF_001406875.1 Solanum pennellii | reverse complement strand
AGTTTTTCCAGAAATAAAATCTGCTGCTTAAAACGACTAAACAGGTCGTTACAATAGATACCAATTTACCCATCGTTCGTCCTCGAACGATCACAAGAAGAAAAACAAGGGCGAAAAGGAGTACCTTAATCTGTAAACAGGTGTGGGTATCTCTCTCGCATATCAGCCTCCTTCTCCCAAGTGGCCTCTTCAACTGGTCGATTCCTCCATTAGACTTTGATGGATGCAATCTCCCTTGATCTCAATTTGCGAATTTCTCTACCTAAAATGACAACAGGCTCCTCCTCATAAGACAAATTCTCATCAAGTAGAACTGAATCCCAACGGATGATGTTTCAAGAAAAGAAGATCTCGCCTCCACACTGGCCAAAAATCCTCCCTCCTCATTTACTTCTAACTTCATAAAGTTATTAGCCAGAGTTTGAACCTCTCTAGCCAATGGGCGCCTAGAAACTTGCAAGTGAGCTAAACTACCCATGCTCCCTGCTTTTCTACTTAAGGCGTCTGCCACAACATTAGCTTTTCCTGGGTGATACAAGATGGTAATATCGTAGTCCTTCAGTAATTCTATCTATCTCCTCTGTCTCAAATTCAAATCTTTCTGAGTAAAGACATACTGTA
>NC_028647.1:57454077-57465766 GCF_001406875.1 Solanum pennellii | reverse complement strand
CAGAAATCCGACCCAGCCTGGGATTACGCAGCCTGTGACGGCCCGTCGTGCCTGCGACGGTCCGTCCTGCTGCTTCCGTCACAAAGTTCAGAGACTCAATTTCCTTGAAGAGTCTGTGACGGTCCGTCGTGCCCACGACGGTCCGTCCTGCCATGTCGTCACGAAGTTCAGAGAGTCGATTTCAGTACCCAAATTTCAGAATTCTAAGTGTTTTGGAACGAGACCCCCTCGACGACCCGTCGTGCCCATGACGGTCCGTCGTGGGTTCCGTCGACTCAGACAGTTTTTTCAGAAATAAAATCTGCTGCTTAAAACAACTAAACAGGTCGTTACAAAAACGTAATTCAAAAAGAAAAATAATTAGAGCGGTCGACTTTCAGAACTTTCAATCACTAAAATTAATGTGAATAAATCTTCAAAATTCACCACTTTGGCTTAGACAATAACGAGATAGTGTTCTTAGTCCCACAAAAAATTGTCATATACACTCATATACATGAAAGCAATAAGAAAAATGTTCTCGTCTTGAACATTTTTACTTTCATGAATAAATTTTAATTAAATGTTGATGAAAACATATATATTATATTTAAAATTATTCATAAAATTATAATAAATTATATGTATATAATTGTTGGTTAGGTTATTATTATTATTAGTTTTGAACAAAATCAAAACTAAATTAATCAACTATTATCGATTTTAAAAAATGTAAAATCAAATCAAATTTTAATCCATTTGACTTGATTCATTGCTTTAGATCAATTTTTATACAAATCGTGAATACTCCCCAAAAGGAAATGTAAAAATGACACTATTTAAAAATAACATTAGTTTCCTTTATTCATTGTTTAACTTTGCGCTAATCGAATATCATCATATTACACAAAATGGAGGAGTATTTTCTCTGTTTGATTTAATAATTTTTGTCTCAATTTGATTCCAATTACACCTGTAATAGTTTTGTACATATTTTTTATTGCATTACACAAATAATTGTTTGCATTTTTTTTCACTTTATATATATATATATATATATATAGGTATCTTACCACTAATTAAATATTTTCGATGTATTTTACACTTAAATACATGTAGTTTTGTTCTCAAATACACAAAAATTGGGACAAAGGCGAGCGAGATTGAGAGGGAGGCGAGCAACCAAGATTTGTATGTATCTCAGATACATGTGAATCACACTAGGTATCAATACATACTAGATACGTATATCTCTATGCATCTGAAGTGATTCACATGTATCTGAAAATATCAAATATATGTGAGAGTGGCGAGCGAGATTTGATATGTATCATAGATACATGCGTATTTCCATAGATATAATGTATCTAGAATAAATTACACTTAAAATTGACCTCATGTATCTAGATGTATCTGAAGACACCAAAATCTGATAAGATATGTAATCCTGCAAACTGGAGCGCATCTAAATGGTAAACTTCTAAACTAGTAAAATTTAGACAAGTTTTCGTAAAAAAATCTCTTAATTATTGAATTAAATAAATAAAAGAAGAATAGGGTAGTATATAATTAAATAGAGGTAGACTAGGAAGGGTAGTGTTGGAAGGAAGATATAATACTAAACACAAGAATCCATATAGAAAGGGCAATAATTGAAAGTTTTGAGGAGATTGGTGGGAGAAAACGCCGGGAAAGTGCTCGTGTCGCCTCGAAATGGAGCATATCTAAAACCCTAAAATATTTCATTGCTGCAACCCACTGTTTCCTAACATTTTTTTTTTTAATTTTAAAATTATTATACTTCGAATTTTAGGTCTAGGTCCAGGATTTTAGTAATATTAGAGGGTTGTTTTCTTGGGATATAAAAAACGTTTAGTAAGGATTTTCAAGAAAATCTTGATGTCATCCTTGTGGAAAGAACTAAATGTGATACGATTGTCAAGTAAGTTATGGGAAAATTACCTAATTGAACAAAGTTAAGCACCTAATGCACATGATATAGTTATAC
The DNA here is from genome assembly GCF_001406875.1 of Solanum pennellii. NCBI lineage: Eukaryota > Viridiplantae > Streptophyta > Magnoliopsida > Solanales > Solanaceae > Solanum > Solanum pennellii. The sequence continues at coordinate 57,463,779 of NC_028647.1, read as the reverse complement.
TTGTACCTTTTCGATCGTATAGCAAAGTCTTACAATATTTATCGTCTTTCCCTATTTTACGCCTATAACCTACCTCTGTAACTCTCAAGGTCATTTTGTGATTTTTGCTTTTTTTTTCTTCTTCTCGTTGTTTACTTAAGGGAATGGATGACATGATCTTTGAGGTGATCAAATATGTTTTGAGAGTTTGACCCAAGTTAACATTTGAAATTAATGAGATCATTTTCAATTCTGATAAATCCACAAAGTCTGAAGGGTGATTTGCAAGGGTCCTGTAGTACTCATCATGAATTTGAGTGTTAAAACCAATTTTATAACATAATAGATTTTTCTCATATTCAGACATAGGTAGCACATGAGAGGGATGTCATAGGCAGTGCTCTTAATGCGTTATAGCATATATCATCTGGTCCTGCGTCGGGCTTTATCAATACTCACTCATGTTGTGATCACACCTAACACGTTAATTACAACTAATAAAAAAGTGGTTTTCACGATTTTTCACTTTAGCTGATGGATAGTCTGTGATTTTAAACTTTAATCTTTGTTGAACCTTACTCAATTTCATTCATCCTACCGTATATGAAATGTTTATTTTTTAAAATAGGTGTTGCTGAAAGAAATATGCGTAATTGATGAAAATGTGGCCTAAGAGTATTGTTTTGAAAGTAAATCTATTATGAATAAGAAGGCTTGTAGCCTACGATATTTATGGTAAATGATACGTCCCCAAATGAAGCATACAACAACCGTAGTTCAAATATATAATCTAACCAAAGTTAGGGTTGATCCCATGTAATATGGTCAATTTTGACCTAGCTCAATTGCGGTTATTTATTGTCTTGTATTATTTCCAAAAAGGGAGTTTTGTGAACAAACAAGTAACTGAGTAACAACTTTAGTGTTTGGAAATCAATGAGAGACGAAACTAAGGTTTTGTGATTCCATGACGTTCATAACATTGATATACTTTGTACTAGTAATAACTCTTTTCTAGTGAATTTAGTTTTTTGGGGACGTGAGTTCATTTTCTTGGTATTGGGCCATGAAACTGCCCATATGCTAGGAGTCCGTTATGATCCTAATTCAAATTCAATACACTTTTCATATTTATACCAAGTGGCACTTAAATTTATTAGGTTCAGGCCGATGCACATATGTAGAATTGCTCGAATCTTGGCTTAGAAGTTTCTAGGTGTTACAACTCATTAGGTTTATGGGGGGTCTGGTGTAGTTATTTCTTCAATTTGCCTTTGTAGGTTCCTTTTGAGCTTATGGAGGTCTAGTTATTTTGAGTTACTTAGGTATCCTCTTAACATTTTTATTTGTGATATTCCTTTCATTTAGTGTACCCTTTTACTATCTTACTGGTTTAATTACTTGCATTTTTATTGTGGTTTTTCTATATCGAGCTCGGACAACTCTTGAGTACTTTTTATTTTGGAACTCATAGGCCGTACTCTGCATCTATTTCCCTAATGCAGATACTCAGAGATTAAGGATGAGCTTAGTGACTTCTAGATTAGACTCATCTCATGTTGCATATGTTGACTAGTCTTTTGTTTTTGACACAATCTATAATTAGTCAAGTTTGGGTACGTTTGGAAGTGTTATATGTCTAGCCCTTGATCTTTTGTAGTGTTTTGAACCAATGTCGACCAAGTTTAAGGATGGGTCTTTAATATCTTTTTTCCTTGTTTGATAGATGTATATATGTGCTTATGTGATTCTTCGTTGTTATCTCTTTTAGTATACTTGCTGAATTGCTTTCCATTGTAATTTGTGACCAAACTATTGAAAATGTGAACTCAAAGATTTATTTAGCAAACAGTTCGGGGTAAAAATTGAGACAAACTAATTAATCATTAAGCTTTTTTATTTATCAAAATGAAATAATTATTTGTACATATGGACTAATTGTCGTAATTAAGCCATAGATGACCTTAAATTGACAATTTGAGATATATGTTTGATTAAAATCTTGGTATTGAGATAAATTAATTTTCAAAATTAACGAAATAGATGTACTTAAATACTTGGTAAATATACAAAACATATTATACATTTTAGGATATTTTGCCAAATATCCGCAAAATAGTTTAGAAATTCTTTTGACTACATAAATCAATTATTTCACTCTATTTATAATTTTAAGTAATTTGATTAATTAATTTAAAATGTGGACTGTCAAATTTCATTTCAATAGTAAGCTTTAAATTTAAGAAAACGAAGGAATCCAATCCAAGGTCCAAAATGCCCCTGAATGCCTCAGCAAACTGTTGGGAAAGACAAGGCACTAACAAAGAATGCCTGACAGGATAACAGCGGAAGAATACCCAAGTCTATACTTTCCCTTTTCGATTTGAACCAAGAGAAGACAAACAACCACAAGCAATATGATAGTAAGGCAGCAAGTAATTCAACCAAACAAATATAACAAGACAATAATAAACCAATCACACAAGACACCAAGATTTACGTGGAAAACCCTTCGATGTGAAGAGTAAAAAACCACGGGACCAAAAACTCCACTATAATCACCAAGAGTTACAATATTGTTCTCCAAAATTGGCCACAAAACAAGTGCCAAACAACGAGCAACAACAAAATAAGATTGCACCAAATCTAGAGAATTAAAGGAGCAAAATCACCAATTTCGCAGCTACTGTTCACGACAGCAAAACTGAAGCTGCAGGCCACCAAATCCAACTCTGTCAGTTCCTAATCAAAGATTGAGATGAATATAATATGCTGTCCAAAAATCAGCTCAATCGGACAAGAAACGAAGCGGGAATCGCAATTTGAAGTTGGCTGTTAGGGCTGAATTTTGGACTGCGAAAATCTGCTCTCTTTCTCTCTTTTTGGCTGCTGAAAAACTCTCTGTGTGTCTGAAAATAAGACCTAAATAGGCTTATATTTGCCTCATAAGAATGGGCCTATGGGCAAAAATGGGTTGGTCCAAATTGGGCTTTTATTTATCCACATAGGAAGGGAAAAAGGCCCATAACCCAACAATTCTCCCCCTCACGACTATGTGGAGGAGACCGCCATCCCGGCGACCATGCAACAATCTTCAAACTTCCCTCTTGGCAAAGCTTTAGTCATCATATCGGAACCATTGTCATTTGTATGAATCTTTTCAAGCTCAAGCAACTTAGAATCCAACACATCTCGAATCCAATGGTATCTCACATCAATGTGTTTAGACCGACCATGGAACGTAGAATTCTTGCCAAGATGTATAGCACTTTGACTGTCACAATAAAGCACATACCTCTCTTGAGCACAACCAAGTTCCCCCAAGAATCTCTTCATCCAAAGCAATTCTTTACAAGCTTCAACGACAGCAATAAGCTCAGCTTCTGTAGTAGATAGAGCAACACATTTTTGCAACCTAGATTGCCAAGACACAGCTCCCCCTGCAAAAGTAACCAAGTACCCTGAAGTAGACTTGCGAGTATCAACATCACCAGCCATGTCTGAATCAGTATAACCACAAAGAATAGGCTTCCCTGTACCAAAACACAAACTCAGACTAGAAGTGCCACAGAGATATCTCATAACCCACTTCACAGCATTCCAATGTTCTCTTCCCGGATTAGAAAGAAAACGGCTAACAACTCCAACAGCGTGAGCAATATCCGGTCTTGTACAAACCATCGCATACATCAAACTACCAACAGCTGAAGCATAATGAACTTTCTTCATATCTTCCTTCTCATCATCACTAGAAGGACACTGTTTCGTGCTCAATTTGAAGTGCATAGCTAAAGGTGTACTGACAACCTTAGCTTTGTCCATGCTGAATCTGCGAAGTACTTTCTGAATGTACTTCTCTTGTGATAATACCAATTTCTTGGCCTTTCTATCACGGACAATCTGCATGCCAAGAATCTGCCTTGCTGGTCCTAAGTCTTTCATAGCAAAAGACTTACTCAACTCTTGCTTCAACTTCTGAATCCTGCAAGTATTATGACCAACAACAAGCATGTCATCAACATAAAGCAACACAATAATAAAGTCACCATCAGAGAACTTTTGCACAAAAACACAATGGTCTGAAGAAGTCTTCTTGAAGCCCTGCTGACTCATAAAAGAACCAAACTTCCTGTACCACTGCCTGGGAGCTTGTTTCAAACCATACAAGCTCTTCTTCAATTTGCAAACATAATTCTCTTTACCCTTGACTTCAAAACCTTCCGGTTGCTCCATATAAATTTCTTCATCTAAGTCACCATGGAGGAAAGCAGTTTTAACATCCATTTGCTCAACCTCTAAATCTAGACTTGCAGCCAAGCCTAGAACCACACGAATGGATGACATCTTCACAACTGGAGAGAATATCTCATCAAAATCAACTCCCCTTTTCTGATTAAATCCCTTGACAACTAATCTAGCTTTGTACCGTGGAACTGGATTACCATCTTCATGTTTCACCCGAAAAACCCACCTGTTTTTCAAAGCTTTTCTGTCTTTAGGTAACTTAACCAAATCAAAGGTATGATTATCATGCAAGGATTTAATCTCATCTTCCATAGCATCAAACCACCTTTCTTTTTCTTCACTTTCCATGGCCTCATCAAGACTCTCAGGTTCTCCCCCGTCAGTCAAGAGTACATACTCATTGGGAGAATAACGAGATGAAGGAATTCTCTCTCTACTAGATCGTCTGAGAGAACTCTCTGGAGCATCTATAATTGGTTGTTGGACAACCACATCATCTTGCACTGGAGCATCAACAACATCATGCCGGTCATTCTGAACATGATCACCATCTTCATTATCAACTTGATTTTCATCATTATGAAGATTTTCTTCCGGTGCAATAGTCAAAGGAACTGGATCAACATCAACTAAGCTCTCACTACTCTGAAAATCAGCCTTGTCAGCTTTGTCAAAATCTTCAATTGTTTGGTCTTCAAAGAACACAACATCACGGCTTCTAACAAGTTTCTTCTCAACAGGATCATAGAAACGATAGCCAAATTCATCTTGACCATAACCAATGAAGATACACTGCCTAGTTTTAACATCCAACTTTGACCTTTCATCCTTAGGAACATGTACAAAGGCTTTACACCCAAAGACTCTAAGATGATCATAAGAAACATTCTTACCAGTCCAAACTCTGTCAGGGACATCACCATCTAAAGCAACAGCAGGAGATAAATTGATAACATAAGCAGCAGTATTAAGTGCTTCTGCCCAAAAGGAATCTGACAGCTTAGCATCTGAAAGCATACATCTAACCCTCTCAACTAGAGTTCTGTTCATCCTCTCTGCTAAACCATTTAACTGAGGAGTCTTTGGAGGAGTTTTCTGATGCCTAATACCCTGCTCTCTGCAATATCTATCAAAAGGACCAATATACTCACCACCATTATCTGAGCGGATGCATTTCAATGTCTTCCCTGTTTGTCTTTCAACCAAGGCCTGAAAACTCTTGAACACATCAAGTACTTGATCCTTGGACTTCAAAGGAAATACCCAGAGTTTGCGAGAATGATCATCAATAAAAGTCACAAAGTAAAGTGCACCACCATGAGATCTTACCTTAAAAGGACCACACAAATCAGAATGTACCAACTCCAGCAAATCAAGCTTTCTTGAAGGCGGATGACTCTGAAAAGAAACTCTTTTCTGTTTACCGGCTAAGCAATGAACACATTTCTTCAACTTTGCTTGTTTCACTCCAGAAAGCAAATTTTTCTTAGCCAAACTATCAATCCCCTTCTCGCTCATATGACTCAGCCTTCTATGCCATAACTCTGATGAAGTATCATTCTCCACCAAATTTACTGAGTCTCTGGACATGGAGCCCTGAAATACATACAAGTTAGACAACTTGTCACCACGGGCCACAACCATCAAACCTCTAGTAAGCTTCCACTGGCCAACACCAAGTGTATTAACATAACCCTCATCATCAAGATATCCCACAGAAATCAAATTCAAGCGAACATCTGGAGCATGCTTGACATTATTGAGAACTAGTTTGGAACCATTGTTACTTTCCAAACAAACTGTCCCAATGCCAATAACTTCAACTTCATGATTATTGCCCATTTTCAACGTTCCAAAATTACCTGGAGTATAAGAAGAAAATAATTCCTTCTTTGGCGTGACATGAGAAGTAGCACCAGAATCCACAAACCAGCTAGACTCATCACGAACAAGATTAATGGCATTTGCATCACAAGAAACAAGAAGATCATCATTAGCAACAACAGCAACACGATTTTCATTATCGCCTTCTCTCTTTTGTTGTCTCATATCTCTCTTGTGCTTGTAACAATATTTCATGATATGCCCATTCTTGTGGCAATAGTCACATGTAATATTCTTGTATTTAGACTTTGACTTGCTTCTACTTTTACCTCTATCATTCTGACCTCTGGACTTGTTTCTCCCCCTATCTTCAGTAACCAAAACATCGGAGTGTGAAGCTGAAGAAGATGAGGCTTGAGATCTTCTTCTCATTTCTTCATTCAAGACACCACTCTTAGTATATTCCATGGTTACAACACCACTGGGAGCAGAATTAGTCAAAGAAACTCGAAGAGTTTCCCAAGAGTCTGGCAGAGTATTAAGAAGCCAAAGTCCCTGTATCTCATCATCAAACTTTACACCCATTCCGGACAGCTGGTCAAGAACACCCTGAAAATCATTAATATGATCAGAAATAGGAGTGCCCTCTTTATACCTGATATTCATTAATTGTTTCAATAGGAACAACTTGTTGTTGCCAGTCTTCGAAGCATAAAGTGTCTCGAGCTTGTCCCACAAACTTTTGGCATGTGTCTCATTCACAATATGATTTCTAACATTATCTTCAACCCATTGTCTAATATAGCCACAAACCTGCAGATGCTCAAATTCCCATTCTTCATCATTCAAAGACTGAGGCTTATTAGAAGCAAACACAGGTAAATGCATCTTCTTGACAAATAGAAGATCTTTCATCTTGCCTTTCCAAATATGATAGTTACTACCATTTAAACACACCATTTTGCTCATATTTGCCTCCATCATTCAAAACGACAATCAACAATAACCAATGCTCTGATACCACTTTGTTGGGAAAGACAAGGCACTAACAAAGAATGCCTGACAGGATAACAGCGGAAGAATACCCAAGTCTATACTTTCCCTTTTCGATTTGAACCAAGAGAAGACAAACAACCACAAGCAATATGATAGTAAGGCAGCAAGTAATTCAACCAAACAAATATAACAAGACAATAATAAACCAATCACACAAGACACCAAGATTTACGTGGAAAACCCTTCGATGTGAAGAGTAAAAAACCACGGGACCAAAAACTCCACTATAATCACCAAGAGTTACAATATTGTTCTCCAAAATTGGCCACAAAACAAGTGCCAAACAACGAGCAACAACAAAATAAGATTGCACCAAATCTAGAGAATTAAAGGAGCAAAATCACCAATTTCGCAGCTACTGTTCACGACAGCAAAACTGAAGCTGCAGGCCACCAAATCCAACTCTGTCAGTTCCTAATCAAAGATTGAGATGAAGATAATATGCTGTCCAAAAATCAGCTCAATCGGACAAGAAACGAAGCGGGAATCGCAATTTGAAGTTGGCTGTTAGGGCTGAATTTTTGACTGCGAAAATCTGCTTTCTTTCTCTCTTTTTGGCTGCTGAAAAGCTCTCTGTGTGTCTGAAAATAAGACCTAAATAGGCTTATATTTGCCTCATAAGAATGGGCCTATGGGCAAAAATGGGTTGGTCCAAATTGGGCTTTTATTTATCCACATAGGAAGGGAAAAAGACCCATAACCCAACACAAACATGTCCAACCTCCCCTCAGAGCTAGTGAAATCATCCAAACTCGAATTTGACCTCATCAACATCAAATATTAACTTTCGTCAAATCTCTTAAGTTTTAAACTTCCAAAATTGAAATACTTTGGAGAAACACGTTCTATCACCTTACTCATTCTTGCAAGTCATAATCATTTAACCGCAACTTTGATAAGAGCCAAACAAGATAAAAAAAAAAATAAACTACGTACGACCTTGAGGTTTTTTACATTAAGCAACTTATTCCACAAAAAAATATTTTCTTATACATTTTGACGAGTAGGAAAATTATGAAACATTTCAATACCAAACACATCCTTAGAATATTCCCCTGCACTGCTAATAATGTATACATAAAATTTTTAAAAAAAATAGAAAAAAGAAAAGAACCAATGTGAATCATATTAATAGTAAAAAAACAAAAAAAAAAACGAGTAATGGGGCCAAAAAGTCCTTAACTGTGAAATATGTATTGTAAATTTGGATAAACGGCTCAAAAAGAATGTCAGCAAAAAACAAATTGTAAACAAATTATATATTATTAAATGTATTCGAACATTCTTTAATCTTATGACTTGAAATATATCATGTGAAAAACTGAATTTAATGTGTTGCTTAAAATTAAAAAAAGACCATTCCTTTTAAACAGACATAAAAAAAAGTAGGTCATTCTGTTTTAAACAAAGGGACACTACAACAAAAATAATTTTTAGCGGCATTAAATATTGAGACTAATAAAAGGTGCTAAAATCTTTACCGACATTAGTTAATTGTCATTAGAACCAATGTCGCTAAAAACTTTAGCAACATATACAAAGAGTGACAATTGCCGCCAAAAATACATATTTAGCGATAATTAAGCATTAAATAACGCTAATGGTCATTTTTATTGTAGTGGGAGTATCTCTTTATTATGATAATTTCATATATATGATAATTTCCATCTAAGGTGACACCTGAATTTGATCACATACATTGTATACACTTTCTGTATATCACATAAATTACTGAACTCTAAAGCTTTCCTCTTCTTAAATTTTGAATCCCACCAGTCATGTTCCTTAATTTAAACAATATCTCTCATGATTCAAAACTCTTATGATCTATCATAAAGCTTTGTGTGAAAAGCTTTGTGACAAAATATAGTTCATCACCATTATATCAGAATTCTATATCGACTTTCTTCAAAGAAATCAATTTATTCAAATGAATGATGTCACTCATCTAGTGTTCTCTTGTGATTTCCCTAAAACACATTTTATCCATAATAGTATACTAATGATCCACATGTCTATTAAGTATGGAAAATGCTCATTGCATTGAAGGATTTATATCATCAAGAGCTCAGGGGCTGTTTGGTTACTGGTTAGAGTTATGCAGGTATTAATTACACAGAGTTTAGTTATGTAGGTATTAATTATGCAGGGTTTAGTTATGCATGTATTATTTATAGAGGGTTTAATTATGTAGGTATTAGTTATGCATGGTTTAGTCATGCAGATATTAGTTATGCAGTGCAAGTTTAGTTATGTTGGGTTTAATTATTTGGGTATTAGCTATGTGAATATTAGAGATATATATATTATTTAATTACGTAGAGATTACAACACATGAATTATTAACTATTGTATATTAAACTAGTTGTAAATTATTAATATATATTATTTACAAAATAATAATACATTCTAATAAAATGTGAAATATTTTGAGTAATATATAGTGCTAATATTTGATTAGCATATGTACCGTTAAAAAATATACAATCAATTTCTTATATTAAAAAAATATTTATCTTTACATAAATTAATCGAAATGATAAGTATATAAAAAGAAATGAAATATATATATATATATATATATATATATATATATAT
>NC_028647.1:57422858-57453888 GCF_001406875.1 Solanum pennellii | reverse complement strand
GGGGAGGGGGGTAGGAATAAAAAAATATATTCAAATTTTAAAAAATAAGAAAATCTAAAAATTTTGAATATTTTTTTGAATGGGGAGGGTCGGGTACGATGGGTAGGGTAAGAAAAAAAAATTAAATGATGAAGTACAATTTTGAAAAACGTTTTCCTTTATATTGGAAGGAAAGTCATTTTCATTAAATTTGAGGAAAATAAGTTGATTTGAAAAATATTTAACTCAAATAAACATGAAAAAATTCGAAAATATTTTCAAGAAAATATTTTTTTCCTCCGTACCAAACACACCCAACTTTCAAGAGCTTTTCTCTGTTCTTAATGTTTGAACTCAAAATATTTAATTTATTGAACATACTTAACTATCATATATACATATTTTATCTACAGTTTGAAAATATTATTCATAATACCACATTTTAATAATTATACCATATATTTTAAAAAGTTAAATCAAATATATAAATCTTCTAAATATGATATTAAATAATTATTTTAAAACTCAAACTCCTTAATTAAAGGTAAAATTAATAATTATCCCTCAAACTCCTATGCCAACAATACATCTCCCCTCACCCCCCTACATTTTGCATCACATTTGCATATTTTCTCTACTTTCATCTCAATCTCAATCTTCAATCCAAATTTATCTCCCCATACTCTTTCTTCTTTACAATATCAATTTTGTGTTATATCAGATAGCATGTCATATATCTGATATAATTATTTTTCATTTTTTGTAACTAATATATAGCAATGTTATTTATCAGATACATGTATATCTAAGAAGTATTGATATTAATTAAGATTATATGTCTTTTGAATCTTGTGTTATATCATATACAAGGGGATGTATCCAACAATTTATTAATGGAAAAATTAGTAATGTAGTCACAATTCCTAACTTATTTAGTAAAAATATCTACACTTTAAAATATTTAGTCAAAATATCAAAATGTCAATATTTTAAAAATAATTTGTAAATACTATTATTTTGTCTTTCCTTTTATTTCTCAAAACAGTCCAACATTAAATATATTCACTATCCATTTAGATTTCTTCTAGACTTTAATACCATTAAATTTATTTTCATCTTTAAGATTTTTAGATTTTTTTCTCTTTTATCATTTTCACCATTATTGTCTCTCATCATTGAAGAAGAACTAATTATTCAAGTTTACATCAAATTTGTTCAGATCTATCGATTAATTCAAGAAATCTCTCAATACATAAAGATATTTTCGTAACCATCTTTTATTTTGCGAGATTTCATAAGATTTTGTTTTCGAAATAAAAATTATGTTGAATTTTGGATTGTATATATTAGGGAAAATGCACAAGTACCCCCTCAACCTATGTCTGAAATCCCAGAGATACACTTATACTATACTAAGGTCCTATTACCCCCCTGAACTTATTTTATAAGTAATTTTCTACCCCTTTTTAGCCTACGTGGCACTAGTTTTAGAAAAAAAGTCAATCATCGTTGGGCCTACAAGATAGTGCCACGTAGGTCGAAAAGGGGTAAAAAATTATTAATAAAATAAGTTCAAGGGGGGTAATAGGACCTTAGTATAGTATAAGTGTGTCTATGAGATTTCAGGCATAGGTTAAGAGGGTACTTGGACATTATCCCTATATATTATAATTTTTCGTCATTTTTCGATTTTTATATGAGTTTGTTAACATACTCATCAAATATTTATGCATTTCGGAATTTTAGTATTTGAAACACTAATTTTATGATTTTATTTTCATATTTGAGATTTAGTAGATTGTAATTTGTAGTAAGCCACATAAGCATTCATACACAATATATTGTTTGATTTTTTATATATATTCATATTTAATAATTTCAAATTTTGCCTAAATTAATTCACAATTAAACATAGATTTAGATTTAAATTTGGTGAAAAAATTTGGAAAAAAGGAACATAGCAGACGAAGAAGAAAGAGAGAGTCAAAGAAGAAGGTTGCGAATTGTATTCATATCAGAATAATATTCATATTAATTTTTGTTTGTCAATTATTTTTCTTTTACTCATCATTTGTATTTTTATTAAGAATATTGTATTTCTTTTTTATTTGTAGTCATTCAAATACGTATGTTATATGATTTGTATTTCTTAAGCATAGATGTATCATATTTTTTAACAGTCAATTTATATTTTTTTAGAATATTGTATTCTCATTATTTCATTTTCACTATGTATACTATCTCATATGAATTTGTATTTCTTAAACATATATGTATCCTGTTTTTCAACAGTTAATTTGTATTTTTTTTAAGAATATTGTATACTGATTATATTATTTTACTATGTATGCCATATGTTTTCCAAAATCTTGTATTCTTATTTCTTTCATAGTCAATTTGTATTTATTTTTTTAGAATATTATATATATATATATATATATATATATATATATATATATATATGTATGTATATGTAAATATATAAGAATGATCTTATATTAAGTAGTCTAAAGGATCTCTTAGGTGTGTGTGAAGGGATTGTATGGGTAGTCGCTTCATGACTCACTCAAGTGATCCTTAGAATGACCTTTACCAGGAGCATCTCATGTTTATGTGTTTTGTAAGGTTTATTGATGTTATCATGTGATGTACGAATTATTGGTGAAGTTACAATGAAGTCAATGTAAGCTCAGTGTGAGTTATTGTTACCTTACAATAATGTGTATATAAATTGAGTATAATTTGTAATGTGTCCTAAATGCAATGTTTGGTGCTTAAATGTGGTTCTTATGCTTATGATATGATGTTTTAATCAAAAATAGCATTTTCTACTAAATGTCTGTTTTCATGAGTTTATGCATTATGTCATACTTAGTACATATGTTTGTACTAATTCCATACATTTTGTTCTATCAAAAGGTGTAGGTGGAAGGTGAGAAGCATCTTGAATAAAAGGTTGGAAACTAGGATTCTTTCAAGAAAGTTGAAGTACTCACTTGACTCGAGGCCATACTATATTTAGACTTCTTTTATTCAAAGTATTGTAATAGACTAAGTATTTCTATATTCGTATTGTATGGACCGTGTCCCAAGTATTCTCGAGTCTAAGATTGGCATACGTTGAGACTTAGTATTTTCCTATTATTTTAATATGAAAGATGTTTTAAGTTATTCTGTGTAGTAAGTTTTAATTCCACACTACTTCTTATACATGTATGAAATGAACGATGTCTAAGGTATTGTACAAGACCTTCGAGAGGTCAAGTACACCATGTTGCACTCTGAGAGTGACATATCTTCTAGGGTGTACTCTCGGGATGTGACAAGCTTTGCATCTGAGCATAGGTTATTAAAGTGGTCTTATTTATCAAAAATAGTCTCATAAAGCCACGTCTAGTAAAGTCTTGATCATAGTTATGTTTGCGACACAGCTATTTCTTAATTTTTATCTTGTGTTTAAATAAGTTGAATCCTAGAAGGTTGGCTGCTAGAAGGTTTGAAGAATGAAGGGTGAATGAGGAAATTCCTCTTCAATTTGAGAAAGTTCTTCAAGTTGCTCATATTCCTCAACAAGGTGTTCAAGTCCCTATTGGAGGTGAAGGTAATGAGGTTCCGGTGGTTCCCCCATAAATGAATAATGGGATACTAGAGAGGCTTTACTTGCTTTAACCCAATCCATGACTACTTATGTTAATAGGGGTATTTAACCTAGAGTGTATGTGGCGGAGAATACTATGACCTCTAGATTTTGAGACATTTTGAGGATGAATCCTCCTATTTTTCTTTACATTATGGTGGGACAGGATACCCAAAAGTGTGTTTACAAGGTTTTTAATGCCATGAAGGTGAGTTCAAAGGAGAAGGCAGAGTTGTCTTTGTACGAATTGAAGGATCTTGCTCAAGTGTGGTACACACAATGGAAATATAATAGGCGGGTTGAGGCGGATCTTATAAAGTAGGAAGAGTGTAAGGAGGCTTTCTTAGGGAAGTTATTTCCACGTGAGAGGAGGGAGGTGAGGGTTGAAGAATTTATTAATCTTAAGCAAGCAAATATGAGTGTTCATGTAACACCTTGAAAATTTAAGACGTGTTGTTAAGCCTACCGTCGGTGTCAATAGATATAACTAATGTTTTTAAGTCCATTTTATCGAATATAGGTCATTTAGTAAATTTAAGAACCAAAACGTCCAAGAACGTCCATGACGTCCAGGAAGTTGGTTCAAAGAGGTGTTAGCGTGCCTTAGCCGATTCGACTAACTTCTAGGAGTCAGAAATGTACCAAAATTGGTGGATGGGTATATAATAGGTGTTTGAGATATTTAATGGTTGAAACGTCCGGGTATGACTCCTCAAGGACAAACCAAGGGTCCTTGACAAGGACCTTATAGGTTAAGACAACACTGCCTATGCAAAGTGCATTGACCAAGCAACAGACTGTCCATGTGTGGACTGACGGGGCATTGATGCCACCGTCGTTCTACAATTAGGAAACTGGAGGAAGACCCTCACCTGGAGAGTCTCTTACCGAGACGACAGAGTGCAAGACGGAGGGGGGTCTATCCGTCGACTCACAGACGGCATGTTGTTCGGGGTCTTGTCTGTGAGGGTCAAATTTCCTGCACAATTTAAGTTAGTTTTATTTAATTAGTTAGGGGGTTAGGTGATTTATTATGGGTTTAAGGGAGTCTAATTAATTTTATTAAGCCCCAATATAAATACCCCAACCCTCATTAATCTAAACATAACTCACAAATAAACTCTCTTCCTTCTCTCTTATTTCTCTCTCAACATGAACTAACCATTGAAGCTAGAAAGGATTATGGCTTGGGGGCTGTAAAGGGACGAATTAACCATCAATTCATCATAAAACGTCAAGGTATGGGATCTAAGTCACTTTTGAGACTCTTTCCTCAAAGGGTTCCTTCAAAATAGATTTCAAAAGTTGAGTTTATTATGGGTTTCATCCAATTACAAAATTGAAGTTATGATTTGAGTTGCTAATGATTTATTTAGGTTATATTGAGTTAATTAACATATAATTCAACTGGATTTTTATAATTGTTATTGGTTTGGTCTTAATTGAATAATATGTTCCTCCATCCCTAACCCTAGCTTGTGATATTGATCTGTAATGTATTGTGATCATTCAATTGATTTGGTTGTTGATTAGATTACTATCCTATGATGTTATTATGATTAAATTAATATGAATTATAGGACTGTCATGTTATTTCATGGGATGTGATTTAGGTTATGAATTGTATTGTTAAATTAGCCTATGTAACTTGTCTAAAGTTATCATCTAGTGTTGAATTTTGTTATAGAGAGGCAATTGGACTTGTTATCTTATTTGTTATCATTGTGTGATGATGTTACTCCCGAAATTGGGTTGAGTTATGAGTTGATGGTAAGACCTTGATGATAGATTATGAGGAAGACTTGGTATGTCTTAGAATCTCTATCTTTAATTCCAATTGTGATAAATTGTTGTTAAGTCATGATGGTATATTGGAGTATGCCTTATATTAGGATTATAGGGTGGTATGATATTGAATTGAAATTTCTTGACAATGTTCTGAGGTTTATTAAGGTGTATGTGATATAAGGATGGTGAAAACTATTCAATATGCCTTGATATGCTATGAAATGCTAAAGTGTTAACCTCCTTTATATGGATTGTCATTAAAGGACTTATACTCATAAAATTCTTATTGAGCTATTGATGATGATGATTATACAAGGGGTCGATCCTATGACATAAACTCTGCTATGATCGATAACTAAAGGATTAAAGACATTTCAAAAAGGGACTCTAGCTTAGCACCTAGTGAACTAGATTGAGGAGTGTTTCTTACCGCATAGGGAAGGTAGGAACACTACATTACTCTTGAGATTGGAGACAATAATGCATGGCGCATAAAGAAGGTCCCAACTATATCTCCTAGTTCTTGATTTACGTTGCCCCCATAGGAATACAAGGTAGTGGATCCACGTAGTTGCTATGTTTCATGTTTTGATACTACCTTTGCAAGTGACACCGGATTCCACTCTACCTCATGTGGTCTATGTCGGTTAGGGCAAGATGTTCCCAAAAGGTAAACGAATTAAAAGACTTGAACTCTAACTTGGATAACCTAATGGGTCTAGCTTAGTCTAGGTAGGGATATGGGACTCTACCTAAACATTGCCCTATTTAGCTTTGAGGGGAGTCTTAGGAGTAGGTTCTTATATATGTTTATGTTATGATGATATATGATGTATATATGAGGACTACGGCACATTGTTGATACTATATGTTGATTAGTTCACTTATGAGTATGCTTTGGGTTATAATGTTAGTATATGATGAAATGTAAACCTAAATGCTATATTATTTAAAGTTGGACATTGGTCATGGTTTCTTGTTGAGGATACTTGATTGAGTAAGGTTATGGGGCTTTGCTTTGTTATTGCACTTGTTGACATGATACGGATTTATGTGTAGTTTTCTTGCTTATTATGATATGATTGACTCTTATCATTCTTTTGATAATATTCCTTGACGATAGGGTTGTAGAAAATCATGGTTTCAAATATGTTTGGATAAGTATTACTTGTTGAGATACTAAGCATGTTTGGTTGGTTGATATGATTTTTTTGGCTTTGCACTAGGTTCTTAAAGGGGTAAGATGGAATGTTTTGACTAGAAGTCCCTTTTTTCACATGTTTTACTTCTATTATGTGCATAAGGTCTCATACTTATTACATGTGGAGTACTAACCCCATTTTTCTTCCCTTTTCCCAAACATTTTAGGTTCCGGTCGTTGAAGAATTTGGAAGTTGACATTTTTGATGGCTTGGATTTTCCATTTCATCCAAGTAGGGTAGGTCCTCAAATTTTCGAAGGCAACGACACTATCTAGCATACGAACTTGTCATGAGCTTAAGGACTCCTTCATTTCTTTCCTTTTCAATTGAGTACTATACTTTTTTAAGACCTACATGTGTTTTTGTTGGATTGATGTAAGGGATATTTTTTAGTGGGATAATCTTTTAGATGGTATGAGATGAGACAATCGTGTAGACTATTTTTATATTTTATATATATGTATGTGGAGTAAAAGTAGAAGGCTATATAACCTTCTTATACGAAGGGTCTATGTATACTCGGTATGAATATATATTATGTGTATGTGGAGGTCTATGTAAACCTTCGAGTAGTTATAATCAATGTTTTAAATTTTTCCGTATTTTTCAACCTATGAATGATTGACATGACACTATGGGGCTAAAATTAGTCATCGAAAAGGACGACGATGCCGGTTACGTCTAGTGGGTAAACTCGAAAGTGACAAAATTTGTATCAGAGCATGAGGGTAAATATCATTAAGTTATATCTCTCTCTCTACCACGTCTATGTAGGATTGTATTCATAAGTGTGAATCGTGCCACAATTATGAGTAGGACCTATACGATTCTTAGGAATCACTCTAATTCTTGGAAATCTTATATCGTGCGACTAGAGTATACTTATGGTGTGCTTTTGCATCTAGTCCTATTTTCGTGCATATAAGAAGCATGAACACTCGAAGGAATGCGACTCGAAGAGTTGAAGAGGAAATTTCCAAAGTGAGAGCTCCTCCACGTGGTGAGTAAGTTCCTCCACTTGAAGAAGATGCTAATGTGGAGCAAGCACCGGTCAATCCTCGTCCTTTGACGGATGAGAATATAAGGACTTGTCTTCTTCAAATGGCCCAAGATATCACCACTCAAGCACAAACGAACGGCTCAAGCAAACTCGGAGGTTGTACACCGTCCTCATCAATAAGTCACTAATATGGCTTCCCGTCTAAGGGACTTCACTAGAATGAACCCTCCTACTTTCTATGGGTATAAGGTTGATGAAGACCCCCAAGAATTCATCGATGAGGTCTCTAAAATAATTTTGGTTATGGGGCTGTCCTCATGTCGGAAGGCCGAGTTGGCCATATATCAACTCAAGGACGTGGCGCAAGCTTGGTATGTGCAATGGAGGGATAATAGGCAATGAGGGGTGGTCCGGTGACTTGAAGATCTTTAAGGTGGCTTTTCTAGATCGATTCTTTCCTAGGGAGATGAGAGAGGAAAAAGTGCTGGAGTTCATCAACCTTTGCCAAGGAGGAAGGAGTGTCCATGAATAATCTTTGGAATTCATTAAGTTTTCCAAATATTCCCCTTTCTTGGTTTCCGATCCTAGAGACCAAATGAGCCGTTTTTTGGCGGGGCTGTCGGAAGACTTACAAGAGAAGTGTCATTCGGTCATGCTACATGACAAAATAAACATTTCCCTTCTTATGGTGCATGATAGAAGGGTTGAGGAGGCAAGGTCTAAGCGAAAGAGTAGAGATGCTAAGAAAGAAAGGTCATATGATGGAGGTTCTTCAAAGATTAGGCTTGAAATAGAATGCAAGCCTAGATTTATGAATCGCGTTTCTAATTATGTCCCTTCAAAATTACAAAAAGCTAGTGGTGTTAGGGTGTCTTACCCTAGATTCAAGAAGGGAAAAGGTACTAATTCACCAAATGGGAAGCCAACTTGTGGAAAGTGTGGTAAAAATCACCATGGTGATTGCCTTAAGGGGACATATAATTGATTTAGTTGTGACAAAAGTGGTGAAAAGATTAGAGATTGTCCAAATTTGACGAGTCAATGCAAGGGTAATGGTCAAGCTCAAGCAAGTAGTTCTTGTGATTCTCCATAGAAGAACCGCTTATATGCTCTTCGCTCTAAGATTGAGCAAGAGACTTCTCCCGACATGGTGACCGGTTTTTCGTTAGTCTTCTCTATTTATGTATATGCCTTACTTGATCCCGACACTACTGTATCATTTGTTACACCTCTAGCAGCTAAAAAGTTTGATATTTTACCCGATATTTTGCATGAATGATTTGTAGTGTCTACTCCGGTGGGAGAGTCGGTTGTTACAAAAAGGTATAGAAATTATCGAATAACATTTCCCAATAGAGTTTCGTATGTTGATCTAGTAGAACTCTATATGCTTGACTTTGATGATATATTGGGTATGGATTGGTTGCATGCATGTTTTGCGTCCATTGGTTATAGGAAAAGAAAGGAGGGTGAGGTGTAACTTCCCAATGAACCTGTTGTTGGGTGGAACGGGGCCGATTCTATTCCTAGAGGTCGTATTATTTCTTGTCTAAAAGCATGCAAAATGATCTCAAAAGGATGTCTATATGATATAGTAAGAGTCCAAGATCTAGACTTTGAGGTTACTCCCATTGAGTCGGCACCCGTAGTGAGTGAGTTTCTCGAGGTCTTTGCTAATGACCTTCTCAGTATTCCTCTCGAACTGGAAATTGACTTTTGCATAGATTTGCTACCGGATAAAAATCTCATATCAACTCCTTCTTATTGGATGGCTCCGGCCGAATTGAAGGAGTTAAAGGCTCAACTCAAGGATTTACTAGATAAGGGTTTTATAATGCCTAGTATTTCTCCATGTGGTGCTCCAGTTTTGTTTGTGAAGAATAAGGATGGGTCCTGTAGAATGTGCATTGATTACCTCCAACTCAATAAGGTCACTATTAAGAATAAGTACCCTCTCCCTCCAATTGATGACTTGATCGAACAACTCCAAAGGGCAAGTTACTTTTCAAAAAATTGACTTTAGATCGGGGTATCACCAACTTAGGGTGAGAGGTGAGGATATACCAAAGACATATTTTTGAAATAGGTATGGGCACTATGAGTTCTTGGTTATGTCTCTTGGTCTAACTAATGCTCTGCGGTGTTTATGGACCTAATGAATAGAGTGTTTTGTAATTACCTAAATTTATTTCTCATTGTCTTCAGTGACGATATCTTTGTATATTCAAAGAATGAAGGTAATCATATGGGTCATTTAAGAGTGGTAATACAAACCCTTATAGAACATCAGTTGTTTGCCAACTATAGCAAGTGTGAGTTTTGGTTGAGGTCGGTGATATTTCTTGGGCACATCATCTCTAGTTAGGGAGTTGAGGTAGACCCAAAGAAAATTAAAGCGGTGAAAAATTGGCCAAGACCATTGACTCCAACCGACATTAGGAGTTTCTTGGGTCTAGCGGGTTATTATCGGGGGTTAGTAGATAGTTTTTCGTCTATTGTATCTCCTTTTACTATATTGACCCAAAAAAGTAAGAAGTTTTAGTGGTCAGAGGCATGTGAGAAAAGTTTTCAATTGTTAAAAGTTAGACTCACTTCTGCTCCGATGTTGTGTATTGTGACGAATCCCGAGTGGGTTTGGGGCGTGTGCTTATGCAACACAGGAAGGCTATTGCTCTAGGCAACTTAAGGTACATGAGGGAAAGTATCCCACTCATGACCATGAGTAGCGGCCGTGGTGTTCACTTTGAAAATTTGGAGGCATTACTTGTATGGGGTTCATGGTTATGTCTTTACCGACCATAAAAGTCTCCAATATGTTTTTACCCAAAAGCAGTTTAATCTCCGACAAAGAAGGTGCCTAGAGTTGCTTATAGATTATGATATGAGTGTCCTTTATCACCCCGACAAGGACAATGTTGTTGCGTATGCCCTAAGTCGTATGACTATGGGTAGTTTATCCCACTTTGATGAAGCTAAGAAGGACCTAGCAAGGGAAGTACATAGTCTGTCTAGGTTGGGGTAAGGTTAAAAAGCTCTCCGGAAGGAGTTGCTATAGTTCATCATAACTCTGACTCATCTCTAGTTGTTGAGGTAAAGTCCAAACAACACCTTGATCTAGCATTGATGGAGTTGAAAGAATCGGTTATCGGCAAGTTTAATGAATCATTCTCCTTAGGGTGGATAGTGTGATAATGTACCAAGGGAGATTGTGTGTTACCGATGTAGATGGTTGACTGATCGGATACTAGAAGAAGCCCATGTGTCCCGCAACTCAATTCATTCGGGTTTGACAAAAATGTACCACGACATAAGGGAGATATATTGGTGGGAAGGTCTAAAAAGGGACATAGCAGAGTTTGTCGCTAAGTGTCCGAATTGCCAATAATTAAAGGCCGAACACTTAAAGTCGGGTGTCTTACTACAAGAGATACAAATTCCTACTATGAAGTGGGAAGACATTAATATGGACTTTGTAGCAGGTTTACCCCGGACTCAAGAGTCATATGATTCCATATGGGTGGTTATGGATCGATTGAATAATATGATTCCATATGGGTGGTTATGGATCGATTGACTAACTCTGCTCACTTTTTTGCTGTCAAGTCTACATATTCGGCGGAGGATTATGCAAGAATCATAATAAATGATATTGTGTGCGTATATGTTATTTAATTATCCATCCTATCGGATCGAGGCGCACAATTTACAGCTAGATTTTAGAGATCATTCAAAAAGGGTTGGATACTACGGTGAAGTTGAGCACCGCTTTTCATCCCAAAACGGATGGTCAAGCAAAGCGTACGACACAAACCCTTGAAGATATTCTTAGGGCGTGCACTACTGATTTTAAAGGGAATTTGTATAAGCATTTACCTTTTGTGGAGTTTTCCTATAATAATAGTTTTCATTCATCCATATCCATGGCTCCCTATAAATCCTTGTTAGATAGAAGGTGTAGGTCTCCTATTGGATGGTTTGAAGTGGGTGAGCCATCATTTCTTCGTCCCGATTTGATTTATAAAACATTGGAAAAGTTTCATATTTTAAGGAACCGATTGCAAACGGCCAATAGTCGGCAAAAGTCTTATGCTGTTCATAGGAGAAGGGATTTGGAGTTTGAAGAAGGTGATAAGGCGTATTTGAAAATTTCACCAATGAAAGGGATAGTTTGATTTGGAAAGAAAGGGAAATTGATCCTCATTATGTGGGTCCCTATGAAATGTTGCAAATGGTTTGTAAGGTTACCTAGGAATCGAATCTTCCTAGTGAATTGACTTCGGTTCATCCGGTTTTCCATGTTTCAATGTTGAAGAAGTCTATCCGTGCTCCCAAGTCCATTCTTCTTATTCAGGATCTTGGAGTCAAGGATAACCTCTCTTATGAGGATGTTCCAGTTCAAATTCTCGATAAACAAGTCAAGAAGTTGAGGAATAAAGAAGTGGTTTCCATAAAGGTGTTATGGAGGTATCATCTAGTTCAGGGTGCAACATGGGAGGCCGAGGCCGACATGATGTCCCATTACACTCGTCTTTTTTAGAATTAGGGTTAGTAATTCTTTTTAATAATATAAATATGATTAGAATTTAAGGTTTATTGATTTTTGGGTGAAGTTTTGCAAATTATGCATTTTTGAAAACATTACAATGAATTTACTATAATATTTATTTTTAATACTTGCAATTTTGCTTTTTGCGTGTTTTGAGTTATATTGTGTATTTGGGTATGGTGAGTCGTTATGAAATTATATGTAGCATGTTGTTAAGTTGAACTTTGTTGTAATTGACTGATGTAGTATATGTTGAGCTTATAAGTATTGTGAGAATAAAATGCCTCATGATGAAGTGTTTTAAGCCTTATGTGTGGTAATATGAGTTTTGATAATTGCCTTGTTGAAATGACATGTTTTTTGTTTATTTCATGTTTTTGATTTGTTGGACTGCTAGCGTTGAGTCTATTCTTTTCCTTCGTAAAAGTTTTGGTATCATTCAGGGACGAAGGTTCCTAAGGGAGGGATAATGTAACACCTTGATAATTCAAGACGTCTTGTAAATCCTAACGTAGGATTCATAAGGTCTAAGTACTATTTTTAGGTGAATTTTATAGAATATAGGTAATTTAGGAAGTTTAAGAACAAAAACATCGAAGAACATCCATCAAGTCCGGGAAGTTAGTTCAAAGGTGTGTTAGCGTGCCTTAGCCTATTTGACTAACTTTAAGGAGTCGGAAATGTACGAAAATTGGTGTAAAGGTACCTTTTCATGGTTCAAACGTCTGCGTACGACTCCCCAAGGACCAATCAATGGCCCTTGAGAAGGACCCTGTAGGTTGAGGTAACACAACCTGTGTGGTGTGCATCAACGGGGCAATGTGTCGACTGACGGGGTGTTGATGCCACCGTCGTCCCACACTTAGTCAAATGGAGGAATCCCCTCTCCTACACAGTCTTTGACCAAGAAAACGTAGTGCATGATGGAGGGGGGACTATTCGTCGACTCATAGACGACCAGTCGTTCGAGGTCTCGTCTGTGAGGGTCAAATTTCATGCACAAATTTAATTTAGTTTCATTTAATTAGTCAGGGAGTTAGGTGAATATTTTGGGGTTTAAGGGAGTCTAATTAAGTTGACTAAGTCCCAATATAAATACCCCCAACCCTCATTAATGTAAACACAACTCACAAATAAACTCTCTTCCTTCTCTCGTATATCTCTCTCTACTAGAACTGACCATTGACGACTAGAAAGTCTTAGGGTTTGGGGATAGAAAGGGAAGAATTCCCCATAAATCAATCATTAAACGTTAAGGTATGGGATGTAATTCACCTTTGAGAGTCTTTCCTTCAAAATAGATTTCAAAAGTTGAGTTTTCTTATGGGTTTCATCCAATTACGAAATTGAAGTTATGAATTGAGTTATTATTGATTTATTGCGGTTATTGTGAGTAGATTAACATGTAATTCAACTAGATTTGGTAATTGTTAGTCGTTTGGCCTAAATTGAAGAATATGATCCTCCATCCCTAATCCTAGCTTGTAATATTGATCTATATTGTATTGTGATCATTCAATTGATTTGTTTGTTGATAATATTACAATCGTATGGTGTTATTATGATTAAATTAAAATAAATTATAGGCCTATCATTCTAGTTCTTGATAAGTGATTTAGGTTAAGAATTGTATTGTGAAATTAGCCTATGTATTTTGTCTTGAGTTATGATCTAGTGTTGAAGTGTGTTATAGAGAGGCAATTTGCCTTGTTATCTTATTGGTTATCATTGTGTGATGATGTTACCACCCAAATTGGCTTGATTTATGGGTTGATGGTAATACCTTGATTATAGACTATGAGGAAGACTTGGTAAGTCTTATAATCTCTATCTTTAATTCCAATTGTGATAAATTATTGTTACGTCATGATGTTACATTGGAGTATGCCTTATATTAGTATTATAGGGTGGAATGATGTTTATATAAAACGTCTTGACTATGTTGTGAGGTTGATTAAGGTGTATGTGATATAAGGATGGTGAAAACTATCACTGTCCCTTGATATTCTATGAAATGCTAAGGTGTTAACCTCACTTATATGGAATGTGATGAAAGGAATTATACTCATACAATTCTTACTGAGATATTCATGATGATTATTATAAAAGGGGTAGAACTCATGATCTAAACTAAAGTTATGATCGATAAAAAGGCTTAAAGACATTTCAAAAAGGGACTCTAGCTTAGAACCGAGTGAACTAGATTGAGGAGTATCCCTTCTTCATAGGGAAGGTAGGAAGGAATACTACACTACTCTTGAGATTGGAGACTATAATGCATGGCGCATAAAGAGGGTCCCAACTATTTTGCCTAGTTCTTGAATTATGTTTTCCCCAAAGGAATACTAGCTAGTGGATCCACGTAGTTACTATGTTCATGTTTTGGTACTACCTTGCAAGTAGTCCGCCTTCTTTCGGTCTAGGGTTTTATGACACCGGATTCCACACTAGCTCATGTGGTCTATGTCGGTTAGGGCAAGATAATACCAAAAAGTAAAACGAATTAAAGGGCTTGAACTCTAATTGGATAAACTAAGGGTTGTAGCTTAGTCTAGGTAGGGGTATGCGACTCTACCTAAACATTGCACTAGTTAGCCTTAAGGGGAGCCTTAGGAGGGGTTTTTTATACATGTGTATGTTATGATGATATATGATGTACATATGATGATTATTTCACATTTTTGATACTCTATGTTGATTAGTTCACTTATGAGTATGCCTTGGATTATAATGTTAGTATATGATGAAATATAAACCTAAATGCTATGTTATGTAAAGTTGGACATTGGTCATGGTTTTTTGTTGAGGATACTTGATTGATTAAGGTTATGGGGATTTTCTTGATTATTGCACTTGTTGACTTGATAAGGATTCATGGGTGATTGTCTTGCTTATTTTTATATGATTGACTCTTGTTCATTCTTGTGATATTATTCCTTGAAGATAGGATTGTAGAAAATCATGGTTTCAAGAATGTTGGGATAAGTATAACTTGTTGAGATAGTAAGCATGTTTTCTTGGTTGATACGACTTGTTTGGGTTCGCACTAGGTTCTTAAAGAAGTAAAATAACATGTTTCGACTAAAATTCCCTTTTTAGCATGTTTTGCTTGTATATGTGCATAAGTTCTCATACTTAGTACACTTGGATTACTAACCCCATTTTCTTCCCTTTTCCAAAACATTTTAGGTTCTTCTCATTAAAGAGTTTGGAAGTTTACATTGTTGAAGGGTTGGATTCTCCATTTCATCCAAGTAGGGTAGGTCCTGAAATATTCAAGGTCAATGCCACTATCTAGCTTGAGGACAAGTTATGAGCTTATAGACACTTTCATTTCTTTCCTTTTTAATTGAGTACTATACTTTTGTATAACCTATATGTGGTCTTGTTAGGTTGATGTAAGGGCTATGCCCATATTTTGATTATTGTTTAGATTGTATGAGATGAGACATTCGTTGAGACTATTTTTATATTTTATATATATGTATGTTCAATAAAAGTAGAAGCCTATGTAACCTTTCTATATGAAAGGTCTATATATACTCGGTATGAATATATATTATGTGTATGTAGAGGTCTATGTAAACCTCCGACTAGTGATAATGAAAGTTTTAAATTTTTCCGCATTTTTCTACATATGAATGAAATGACATGATACTAAGGGGCTAGTCTTAGTTCTTGAAAAGAACGATGATGCTTGTTAGGTCTAGGGGGTAAACCTTGATGTGACAGTTGAGGAGTATTCCTCGAAGTTCACTAGGGAACTTAGGTATGCTCCATCTTTGGTGTCTAACCCTAGGGATTAGATGAGTAGGTTTGTTACTGGTGTTGCCGACCTTATGAAAGAAGATTGTAGTACGAGAATGATCTATGGTGACATGAACTTGTATAGAATCATGGTGTATGCTCAATTCATTGAGCAGTCTAAGCTTAGTAGAATTTCTAGAAACTTTAAGGGAGTGGACAAAGTGAGCAAAATAAACATAGGTTAAAGAAGAAGTCTTAAACTTAAGATGAACCTAGAGATCCTAAGGTCAAACATGATAAGGCTGGTGGTTCTCAAGGTTGTAAGACTATTTGTGCTTGTGGGAAGAAGAACTATGAGAAATTTCTAGTTGGTATCAATAATTGCTTTGGTTGTGGAAAGGATGGACATAAGGTGAGGGATTGTCCTACTATTCCATATAGAGGAAAAGAATGCAAGCAAGATCCTCCTAGTGTTCCGCAATGTGGTGCTCCTAGAGGGAAGGCTCGCTTCTATGCACTCGGGGAAAGAGGACCAAAGTTGGATGACGAAGATGATATTGGTAAGTTGTAGCTATTTTTTATTAGTTGTGAGTTCCTTCTATGTGGGGGAGTATGGTGAGTAGTGGAGTTTTGATTGATNAAAAAGTTATTAATCTCACGATCAAGTAATCTACCTATTACTTGAAGAGCCTAAGCGGATACAACACCGCCCACTAAACCACCTAACTCTAGATGACTTAGAATTTGACTAAGCAACAAACCAACGTTGCCCACTAAATCAGTTAACCTTAACTGATAGACTTTTACAAACCCAAAAAATATCTGAATCCTTTATAGATTAGGAACAGATTTACAATATAAGTACATAGACACAAAGCTCTAAATACAACAAAGATTCTTATTTACTCTATCAGGTCCTTCTGTTGAGTTGAGCAATGTTCTTTCTTGAAGATGACTTTCTGTTCAAGCTTGTGAATTTTCAGAGAAAATCCAAGTTTAATTTGCCAAGTCTTGAATTTGTGCTTGTCGGAAAGAGATAATATAACTTCCCACAAATTCGTTGAAGTCATCCCATTGGCTGAAGGCCTGCTGTTGGAAAAGCTGTGCACCTACCGCATCAGAGATGACAGCTTTTCTGACAGCTGTCTTTTCGTCCTTTTCACGTCGCAGTCTTGCGGGTACCAAGTCCCTTGCTTGCGGGAACCAGGTCCCTTGCAAACTTCTATATGAGTTCTTGAAAAGGCTTGCTGTCTGACTTTCTTCTTTGGATGGATGAATATAATATGGTGTTTGTCATGCTAAAAGTATCGAACATAAATAGTTATTATCCATAGGGCAAACACCCTCATCCATTCTGATTGGTGTAGTACACTGACACCTTACCAACCTCTGACGTGACAGCTTTACAGCTGTAACCAATTATGTATCTGATGGAGGAAACTCTGTCTGGTACCAGGTCCCTGCATTTGTGAGATATCGAAACATACAATCTCGTCCGCTTTTCTTATTGGTGTAGTATACTACACTTTTCACCTACCACCTGACATGACATCTTTTATGACTGTACCCCATTTGTATCTGGACGAGAGCACTCTGCCAGAAACCAGGTCCCCGCATTTGTGAGGATCATCAAAACACCTAGAATAGAACATTTTCCCCCTTTTTGATGATAGCACACAAATATACCTCACACTGAGTTTATCATTCATCTTAGTGTCAGCAGTTCTAATAACAAGGATCAAATCCTTGTTAGATCGATAAGTTTGTTAAATCATCAAAACTTCATATCAAGTTCGAGCTATCATCTTAACTCAGCTTCGAACTAACATTTTCCCCCTTTTTGATGATAGCACACAAATATACCTCACACTGAGTTTATCATTCATCTTAGTGTCAGCAGTTCTAATAACAAGGATCAAATCCTTGTTAGATCGATAAGTTTGTTAAATCATCAAAACTTCATATCAAGTTCGAGCTATCATCTTAACTCAGCTTCGAACTAACATTTTCCCCCTTTTTGATGATAACATACTTATTCACCAGTTCCCCTTATCAAAAAGAATTCTTAGGGTAACTTGAGTTTCATCATCTCGAAGTTTGTCAACTCATCAAAATATCAACATAGCATTTTTTCCTCCTTTTTGATGATGACATACTTATTCATCAGTTCCCCCTATCAAAAAGAATTCTTGAGGTAACTGGAGTTTAATCATCCCCGAAGTTTGTCAAATCATCAAAACATCAACATATCATCTTCCCCCTTTTTGATGATGACAAACATCTTCTTCCCCCTACCGACAAGACCATCTCCTCATCAGGTAGCAAGCAACAAGCATTTATTACCCCTATCAGTAGGACCTATCTCTTGAAGTAGCTACCATTGATTCCTCCTATCGATGTGACCATGTCTTCTTCAGGCAGTTATAACACTATTGATCTCATACCTTACTTTAACAACTTCCCCCTTTTGACATCATAAAAAAGGGTTAAAACAGTAAACCAAGTTGACAAAAATACAGATCTTGCAAATTCATGGCCACTTGGGCAACACTGAGAATGAGTAAAAGGCATAAAGTAATGAGACAAGTCAGTAGAAACAAGACATTTAACATCCATAAACAAAAGATCAGTCATCAAAGCATTGCAAGTATGATTACAAATGAAAACCAGAACAATGCCCAAAGAGAGAAATGAGGACTGACATAGAGAGGTAGGAAGAGAAGGGATGATTTAGAGGCAAGGGATTGAAAGAATAGAATTAGTAGAGCATATCCCTTAGCATGAGATTTTCAAAATCTTCTCTTCACGTTCAGCATGTTGTGCAGCCCAACCTGTATGTTTAACCTTCAGGGCTGCCAATTTTTATTTTTTTTATTTTTTTGTTGGCACCTGGTCCCTCTGATAGTGTTGTTTCAGAAGCTGGACTTTTAAACAACCCATTTCAGTGTTCCAGTTAACACGAGCAACTGTCATAGCTTCCAACACCAGCCTGAGTTTTTCATAACAGAAAGATTGGTAACACAAACAACTCAAGGCCTCCGAGATGAATAGATCAACAATTGAGGAATCAAGAAAGTTTTTTTTTTACACCTTCCTCTTCAGAAAATTTTGAGTTCTCAGAATATCAAATTCTCCTTTTTGAGCATCATCTTTTCCAGTTTTTCTTTTTTAATGTAGGACCAGATCCCTCTTCACACTTAAAATATTTTCATCAAAGAATTCTCCAGCAAGAATCAAGGGGTTAACAATTTGAAGTATTTTTGAAAAGAAGAGCAAAGAGAATTTTGAAGCACCTTGATATTTGGAAGGCAACTCAATTTTTCTGGGGAAATAGAAGAAATATGGAATATAAAGAAAGAGAAAATTAGGTATCATTTTGGCACTCAAAAGATGAGACAACAGTCAGATTCCTGAAGGACAAACATGTGGCAATTTCAGTGGTTCTCATGCATAATTCGAACTGCAATGTTAAGATTGCTAACCTTCGAGAAAGGACCATGTCCCTTTCTATAGTTTGAATGTCATTGCCTAGATCTATCCGGACCTCCCTTTTTCTTCATCCCCTTTTCCATGTGTGTATACCTACAAAAGGTATGAAACTGAATTTGCTAAAACATACATAACCGAAAAGCAAGGATACCTGCTCCCTTTTCATAGTCATGAAAGAGTTGATTGCTTCAGGTAAGAACCATTCAAGAAGGTTTTAGCATTTCCATCATCACCTTGATTAATTCAGCCAGATTTTTATGAGCTTCAAGATGTTTCCTGATCCACAAGAGTTGAACCCATCAAGCTGCACTTGCTACATTTATTGCCTCAGTTGATGAAAAAGCAATTGAATCTTGCCTTTTAATTCCAAATGAGTGAAAGATCAGCGCATAACTGATACGCTCAAACTTACTTCTTAAATAAGAAGTAAAGCGGTCGTGTCAAGTAAATAACCCAACTAGTGAGGTTGGGATCGTTCCAACGAGTAAAATAATTTAGACTTAACTTCAATCTATTACTACTATTGTTCAATCAATTACTTCCTTGGAAAGCAAAAACAATAAAAGGGGGTTTTCTATTTCTAAGTAAATGGAAATAACTAGCAAAATAAAAGGAGACAACTAACAACTTCGAATGTTGGAGTTTAATCAGTTAATAAAAGTAACTAGGGTTTACGTGTTCCCCACAGGTTCATAACTCGATAAGTCTAACTATAACAATTCTTTCCTAGTATCTTGCATGCAAAGTGATAAGTTATGTATTTCTAAATCCTTGGTCCGGCATCTAGAAAATCTCACCCCGCACCTTGGTCCGGCTACGTGTGTTGCTATCCTAACCCTTATCTTTACCTCATATTAAGCATCGTATTTGATATTTCACTAAGTTATTACCTCGTACCAATCAATACTAGCCTATTAGATAGTATACACTAAATCTATGTTGATAATTATTTTCCTATTATCTACTTCCTTGGTCCGACAAGTAGCATTAAGGCGAGTTCTAACGTTGGCCATCCGTTAAAAAGACTTCTAAACGAAAGAATTATCAATACATGCAAGACACTATTCTAGAATTGTTATTTTAGTTAGGTTTTACCTCATTATTAGCCTATGGTTCCCACAACCCTAGTCATGGAATTTAGTTACCCATAGTCATTACAATATTCAAATATGTGATATAAGAATTTATGTACTTACTTCAATGAGAAAAATTAATATTCGAAAGTTTGCTTGATTAATCAACAAAAATCACCAACAATCAATTCAAAGAATCTCAAGAATCTAACAATATTCAAAGGTCTAAATTTGATCCAGAGTCTAACTAATAATCCAGCGTCTAACCTCAAAAACGAGGTTTTTCGAACTATTTATAGAAAATAAAAACCTAATTAAACAAGGACTCTATTTGCTGGAAATCTGTCAAAACGCGGCTGGGTCAACGGACCTCGTGACGGATCATCGTGGTCACGACGGGCCGTCATGGATTCCGTCGTCCCATACTTGTGCAATTTTCTTCTGCTGCTCTCTTCATTACCCTCGATGGCAGGTATGACGGATCGTTACGAGCACAACGGTTCGTCGAGGGTCTCCGTTCCAAAACACTTGAACTCTTGGAATATGGGTACTGGGGCCACTTCTCTGATCTTCATGACGAACCTGCAGGACGGACCGTCATGGCTACGACGGTCCGTCACGCTTTCCGTAACCCCACACTTGGTCAGACTTCCCCATCTTCCTTCAGCAGCTGCACTACGTTTCCACCTACTGACCGTCACAGGCATGACGGACCGTCACAAGCTCCGTAGGTGGTCTCTTCTGCATTTCTTCGCTCATAAACCTCCGCATTCATCTTTGGACAGATTTCCTGCAAATAAGGAGAAACTTATATAAAAATTAGCACAAAAAGGCTTTTGGACACACTAAACTTAAGGAAAAAACTATTAATAATATCGTGAAACCACGGTATATCAATAACATAATCCACTCTTGAGGTACTCAATCTATCATCTTGATACTTAGCATAATCAACACACCATGTACTACAAATCAAAAAGTCACCCCATGGGCATAATAGGACCAGGTCCTCTATCTTCTTCAGATGACTTAAGATTTTCTCAGCAGCCTTCAGAATATTTTTCTTTGTACATGAGTAGAGTCTTTCAACCCGATCGATCAGCATCGAGCTTCTAATTAGTGCCCAAGAAAGTATGAAATGTATATACACCCAAAACATGATGCCCTTTCAGCAGCTTCTTTGAACTGGTACCAGGTTCTTTCTTTGATCAGACATCAATGACCCCTGAATGTTGTGCTATCTTCTTCTCTCTAGCTATGCTCCTATGAAAGTATTTGACTGGTCCGTGCTTAGAGCTTCAATGAAGATGTCATCCACTTGATCTTCCTTCTTACAAAGCTTCATGATGACATTATCCCTCTTTATCATTGTCTTAACTTCAAATATTTTACGCCATTTGAATAGCTCATTAATGTGATTTTCTGGACAACCGAGGGTACCTTTCAAGGTGTGCTAAATCTGTAGCTCTAAGAAGAAATTTAATTCTTCCATTATGCTTATTTCAACACTCACTTTCAATGAGTGAAATAGAAATAAGCTCTTCACACAACACCTCAAAGATTGCCTCAAAGATGACATCATCAATATGTACCTGAATGATCAGCAGTTCCTTGCATATTGAATTCAAAGAGAAGAGTTTTTGACAATTTTACCCTCTTGAAGACATTGTTGAGGAGCAACTTGGACAATCGATCAGCTTGTTGGGGAATCGACTATCAGAGTTTTCTTCTTTCAAACTGAGCTTGATTAGCTTCTTCATTCTCACCTTCAAAATTCACATTATCAATTTGAACTACATCATCTTTTTTCAGCACTGTCTAGAGGACCAGGTCCCCCATCGGTTCATCATCTGCATCATTTTCTTTGAGATTATTGGATTCATGAGGATGTTAATCAGGAAACTCATTATTTAAAACATCTCTCTGATTCTGAAGCAACTCTTCTATCTCAGGAACTTCTTTCCTTGCAACTTCTAAAATCTTCTAGACTCATCAATAAACACATGACCATTTTTAGTATACCCCTGATAAGCCTTGCTGGAGGAAGAGTGTACCACAATTATTCTTTTATCAATGTTGAGATCAAACTTCTCATTATCATCATTTTGGTCACAAACATGTACCATTTATCACTTCAGTCGAAAGTTTCTTGAATGATTCAAAGTCTGCATATTTCACCTGAAGGAGGTCTGATCTGCTTCTCCTTAACATCATCGTCACAACCTTTGTCATTTGCAAATATCATTTTATGCATACTTGGACCAGGTCCCCTGACACAGGTTTGTGCAGCAAAGCAACACTCATGAGCACGTCTCCTTAATCATACCTCAGCATTCATACCTTGAGCATTAAGTTCAGTGAGACTATCACAATGAGCACTAAACAGATCAGCAATATACATGTTCTTGCATCTCTTTTCTATCAAAATCATCGACCGAGAGAGCAAGTTTGTGACAAAAAAAACACTTATCTGATAAGAGCTTAGCTTCATTTCATTCATCACAAATCTACACCAATAATGTAGCGTTTCTTGCCATTCGCCAAAAGAGACACTTCCACCTTGAAGTGTCTTGAGAGAGAGGAAGTACAGTGCTTTGAGCATCCACCATTCATGAATCGACACTGGTTGTTGCCACTTCCTCTCACAAGAATGTCATATCACGTGTTAGCCTTGAGAAACCACTTCAGTTGAAGTTCCCAGTAAGCGGATAAAGGAGTGATAAGAAAATTCTTTGTCCAGTGAGGCAGATTGATATTTTTCAACTTAGGAACAGAAGCAAGACCAGGTACCTTCTTCTCCAAGTTCTTCTGTTGGCCATACACAGGACCAGGTCCCTTCTTCAGTCTATTCCGTGGTTTGGAATAGTTTGATGAACTTTCTCCACAATCATTAAATGCAGGACAGTCTCTTTTGCAGCTCAGATCTCCTTTTATATTGTTTCCTTGACCGAGTATATTTGTAAGGATCTTAGAGGAATTAGTCCATTTGAGGGAATTTTCAAGTTTCTCTTTTACACGAACCAGGTCCCTCTCCAATGCCAGATTTCTCTCGAAAGCCACTTTAACCTTCATTTCAGCAGTATGCAACTTATTTTCAAGGTCCAGCTGCAATCTACTAGCCTCACTCTTTCCTTTAAAAATTGTAGTAGTCGCCCCTTTTATCTTTTCCTTTAGTTCTAGATTTTCTGTTTCTAGAACAACCATTTGACTTTCAATATCAAATATTTGGGCAACTAAAGCAATTTTTCCATCTTGAAAGATGTCTAGGTTGTTGTTTACGAGATCCTTCTCCTCTTTCATCTCACTTATCAAATCAAGTAATACAAAAACCAACTTTCTCAACATACTAGTAGAAAAGGTATTCAAGTTTTGCTTGAAATAAGATAGAGTTACCTTTTCATCAGAATCTTCCTCGTCTGACTTTGTCATAAAACCATTATCTGTGTTTTCAGAATCATCTGAATCACTTGAGGAATTTTCCCATGCAGCCATTTCTCTTTTTACTGCCCCGAAGAAGACTTCTCTTCTGCTTATCTTGGGACAGACCTGGTCCCCTTCTTTGTCTTTACCTTCTGCATTCTTGACAATAGGAACAGGTTCTTCAAGGAACATGAGCTCATCTGTGATGTTGGAGAATTTGGTGCGTTTTTCATGAATGAGTTCACCATCATTCATGGTGAAATCTTCAAACTGAGTAGAAAAGAGATCTAGCTTAGATTTCCTTATTTCCTCACTGCCCTCATAAGTTATTTTTAACAGATCCCAAATTTCCTTGGCTGATTCACAAGATGAAATCAGATCGTATTCATTTATACTAAGGCCACACATCAATAGCTTCCTTGCTTTATGATTTTTCTGGACTAATAGTCTGTAAGAGTCATTAAATTGTTTTCTAGTTTTGGGAATGACTCTTGTGACCTCTCCATCTTTAACCTCCATAGTTGGCACATAAGGACCTTTACATATGACGTCCCATACTTCACTGTCCTCAGTCATGAGATAGTCTCTCATCCGAATCTTCCAATATTTATAGAGCTTAATATCAAACAGTGGAGGTCTTGTGGGAGACTGATTTCTTTGCTTATTTAGTAGTGACGCTCTTTCTCGCAGAAACTTCTCTCTTGGTGTTAACCAGATAGAGAGCACCTGCTCTGATACCACTTGTTAGAATATGTGCGACCACTACCAGTCAACGGACCAGGTCCCTTGACACAGCAAGAACAGTGCGGAAGATTAAACAATATAAAGAACACAACACAATCAGTTTACGTGGAAACCTCCTTACTCAAGGGAGGAAAACCACGACATGTTGCACAGGATTTACAACAGTCTTCACTAATCTTCTCAAGCAAAAGTGAAACCCGGTTACAATCAATGTGAGAAAAAGTTATTAATCTCACGATCAAGTAATTTACCTATCACTTGAAGAGCCTAAGCGGATACAACACCGCCCACTAAATCACCTAACTCTAGATGACTTAGAATTTGACTAAGCAACAAACCAATGTTGCCCACTAAATCAGTTAACCTTAACTGATTTAGACTTTTACAAACCCAAAAAATATCTGAATCCTTTATAGATTAGGAACAGATTTACAATGTAAGTACATAGACACAAAGCTCTAAATACAACAAAGATTCTTCTTTACTCTATCAGGTCCTTCTGTTGAGTTGAGCAATGTTCTTTCTTGAAGATGGCCTTCTGTTCAAGCTTGTGAATTTCAGAGAAAATCCAAGTTTAATTTGCCAAGTCTTGAATATGTGTTTGTTGGAAAGAGATAATATAATTTCCCACAAATTCGTTGAAGTCATCCCATTGGCTGATGTCCTGTTGTTGGAAAAGTTGTGCACTTACCGCATCAGAGATGACAGCTTTTCTGACAGCTGTCTTTTCGTCCTTTTCACGTCGCAATCTTGCGGGTACCAGGTCCCTTGCTTGCGGGAAACAAGGTCCCTTGCAAACTTCTATATGAGTTCTTGAAAAGGCTTGCTGTCTTACTTTCTTCTTTGGATGAATGAATATAATATGGTGTTTGTCATGCTGAAAGTATCAAACATAAAGAGTTATTATCCATTGGACAAACACCCTCCTCCATTCTGATTGGTGTAGTACACTGACACCTTACCAACCTCTCACGTGACAGCTTTACAGCTGTAACCAATTATGTATCTAATGGAGGAAACTCTGTCTGGTACCAGGTCCCTGCATTTGTGAGATATCGAAACATACAATCTCGTCCGCTCTTCTTATTGGTGTAGGATACTACTCTTTTCACCTACCACCTGACATGACAGCATTTATGACTGTACCCCATTTGTATCTGGACAAGAGCACTCTGCCAGGAACCAGGTTCCCGCATTTGTAAGGATCATCAAAACACCTAGAATATAACAAAGTGTATCACACTCGCTTCTAATGCGTGAATAACTTGTTCAATTGAATTTTTTTTCCTTCTCTTCTTCCCTAATTTTTTACCACCATCTCCCAAAACTTCAACTCCTTCCGTGGAGAAGTAGATTTGATAGTGCTAATTAAAACAAAAACAACTAAAATTATAATAGATCAAACTATGATTAATTTGATTATGAAAAAATATAGAACCGACAGAAAAAACAAAGAAGGAAGATTGAAGTAAATGAATCTTGCGTGAGTCAAAAACTCATCATAAACTTGAAAAGAAAAATTTCAGTGGAAAAACGATTTGAATGGGGGAGGGCGGGGGTTTGGGTGGTGGGGCTAGAGGGGAGAATGATTTGGGTGGAAGAGGGGCAAGAGCTCGGGTGGCGGGGAAAATGATTTGGGGGCAGGGGTTGGGGATCTTGGGTGGGGGTTGCTGGAGAAGATAATCTAGGGGGTGGGTTGTGTATAATTTTTTTAAAATTATTTGTGTTTAAAAAATGACACGTGTGATTGGCTTATTGGCCCTTTTTTTTATTTAAAATTTCTTATTTAAAAATTATTTTTAATACATATGCCACATGTTTTCATTTAATTTGTCACTTTGACACGTCATCAACGTGTGTTACACACACCTTAAACATTTGACTGATTGTCAAAAAATGTCAAAATGACATAATGAGGCCACGAGGTGTATAAAATGAACAAAATCAACTTAAAGTGTTCATGTGAAAATTGGTGTCAACTTTTAGTGGCCACCGATGGGTTAGGCCATTCATGTATATTACACATGTTCTATAGTGTATCACAATTACTTACATATAAAACATGTATCTGAACTAGTATTAACACCAACGTATTGTATGTGTTATACTTATTAGTTTAATGTATCTGAATTATCTCATATATTGTTTAAATGAAATATGTTAAATAGTGTATCTGACACAAATACACCAAACTTTATGTGATATAATAGAAAATCTTTTGTATCTGAACTACCATATATCCTAATGTATCTTAAACAAATTAGAAAATGTATTTGAATTAGTTAGGCATGTGTCTATAATAGTTTCGCACCATGTATTTGAATTACAATTGAACTTATGTATCTAGATTTATAAAATAATGATATTTAATATTGTTGAACAAAAAATGCTCGAAATTATTCAAGAAGAAGAAGAAGTGTAAAGTTTTGTTGAATCTCCAAAAAAAAATAGCAGAAATTTATTATTTTGATTATTTTTAGAAGTTGTGATACACAAGAATTTTTTATAGTTGTTTCAAGCGTGAATTACTCCTTAATTTATGATTGTCAATTACAATCTTTAATTAGATAAGCTTACTGATATGTATCTGACCAACATGGATCTCGGAAATATATATCTATCTAGCGTGTATTTAAGGTGAAAAATATGGTAGGACTTGTAGTTATGCAACCCAAAGGGAAGAGAGGTAATTAAGCACTAAACTAGTGGAATTTGTCTTGTTTACCCTTTAATTAAAAGTAAGGATATATCACTTATTGATAATGGGCATGCGCTGGTTTTCAATTTAAATGGGCCTTCACTAAGATTGTAGAAATAGGATAAATTGTATGAAATAACAAATTATTAATTCAAAATAAATGTTATAATTATTGTTTCATTTAATTTTAATTCGTAGCAAATATTTTAGCATTTGTCTGTTTCTTCAGAAATCTCGCTCGCCACTCTGCTTGTCTTTCTCACTTTATACAAATACAAAAGTATAAATTGTGTTTGTGTTTATATAAGGCGAGAGAAAACTATATATACAAATACATATATTTTCATCTTGTACACTATAAATATACAATATAATATTTTTTCTATCCAGATCTGTTTTGTCTTTCTCTCTTTATCGCTTTATACAAACACAAATTATACAAAATACAATGCACAATTTTTGTTTGTATACATATACATATACGACTAGAAATCACAACAAAAAAACATATACTTATACAACTTACAACCAATTCAGTTTCTTATTTGTCTACAGATTCCAAACATATACTTATACAATTAAATAAATACCGAAATATACAGATTAATAGCTCCATAACAAACATAAAGTTTTTCTATGGAGCGCGACTATGCAATTTATAGCTATAGCACATAAATATGATTTGTATGTTTGCTAAAACTAAAATATACCCATAAAAATATTGGAAACTTGCGTAAATCGAATTAGTTTATGAACTAATTACTTAGATACTCTTTAGTTTGTAATATTACGAATCCTATCAAATTTCTGTGCGATCAAATATGTTTAGATGTATCTCGGCACATGAGGTAAAAATTATGTATAATTTATTCTTGATACACTGTATCCAAGTGGATTTGCATGTAGCTGAGATGCATAACAATTCACTCATCTCCCTCCTATCTTGTTCGCTACTCTCTTATATATTTGATTTTCCAGATACATGTGAATCAAACTTGATGCATACATATGTATGTATCTAGTGTAATTCACATGTATCTTGGCTATCTTGCTCGCCTCTTCCCTATATCCAGTAGTGGATCTAGAATATTCAATAAGGGGTTCAAAATTTGTAGAAATAAACACGTGAAGTAGACGAAGGGGGTTCGACATCTACCATATAAACATAAAATAATATCTTAACCATATATAAATGATATAATTTTCCGTCGAAGGGGGTTCTGAACCCCCTTAGTATAAGGTGGCTCCGCCCCTACCTATATCACTCGCATCTCTCCCTATTGTAGTGTATCTAATAATAAAAATATATGTATCTAAGTGTAGCTTCATTGTAATATGATTTTAAAAAAATTTAATTAGTGATAAAATACGTAATATTTTAAATATGTAGATAATAATCATATATATTTTAATGAAGTAGGTGTAATGATATAGTTCCCTTAAGAATATCAATCGAAATGATGATTATTAATCAACAGCAAAGCATATGTTGATACTGTTGATGAAACATATCAATAAAGTAAATCAGTTTTCTTGGGATGTAAATTTTACTAAGAAAATATCATAATCTATCCTTCTAACTCTTTCTCATCCTTTTCCTTCTTCTTTAGTTAGTCTAATAAATATTTGGAAAAAAACAGTTCAATAAATAGTCGGTCTATACTTCTATGTATAGTTAAGTTATATACAGATTTTTGAGTGTAGCGTAATGTATAGTTAGTGTATAACTCATGTATAGCTAAACTACAATTAATTTTTTGAGTGTATCATAACGTATATAATAAGTCTATACTTTCTAAGACTTTTTTAACTATTCTTTATGTAAATAAAAACATAGTAGTTATATTTGTGGCAAAATAATAATTACTTTATGTATATATTAATTATCCCATTATAGTATTATGATAAACTATCAATAGAAATGATCAATTAAGATATTGTGTGCGTATATGGGTCTTTGGAGGGATAATAAAGTGATTCATAACAAATTAGCAACAAATCATCTATTGATCATATCAATGAAGTAAATTAGTTTTACTGGGATGTATATTTTACCATTGAAAATATTAAAATCTATTTGCATATGTATAGGAGAAATCAATGGTGAAACAAACTAGTTTAGAATAATGATGTTTTGGGGATAATAAATAGATAAACTTGTTTAATACTTGCAAGTCATGTGCATGGCATTGTCTTGTTTTGTGAAGCGCATATTTCAATATAAAAATTGGTTTATTTCAATTATTCTTAAGTTTGTCACGATTTAAAACTAGTCATGAGTGTTAACACACCATTCAGTAAGTGACACACATATCAAATTGGTTGGAAAAAAGAGCGCTAAATTACGCTAAACAAGCATGAATATAAT
The DNA here is from genome assembly GCF_001406875.1 of Solanum pennellii. Classification (NCBI taxonomy): domain Eukaryota; kingdom Viridiplantae; phylum Streptophyta; class Magnoliopsida; order Solanales; family Solanaceae; genus Solanum; species Solanum pennellii. The sequence continues at coordinate 57,424,197 of NC_028647.1, read as the reverse complement.
CTAAAAAATTTAAAAGAAATTCACACACTATAACTAAGCATATGCATACTTATTTATCAATCATATCTAGATTTTACATTTTATAGTTAATCTAGGGAAAGACCAATATGCACAACCCATTGCAACGAAATCAAATGATTATTGGGTGAGGTTTTCAGTTTTAAAGGTTCGAAAGTTGGAATATTTGATCAAAGAAACATTCTAGGTTAACGAGCTCTAATTCTGACTGTTATATTGTGTCCGGAAGGTGATTTTTACTTGATTGACTAATTCATAATGAATTTTTAAATGATTTTTTTAGTTTGTTATAGAAAATAATGAAGTATTTGAAAGTGTACCTAATGATGCGATTATTAATCATTTTCAAGACACGACAAATCGTGGAGTACAATTGTAATGCCTAATATTTTATTCTAATATTTTTTGTTTATATGGTTCGTTACTTTTTTTAAGAAAAAATATATACAAAGTTTCAATACTCTTTTTTGTCGATTATAATTAGTAATTACGTCATATAAACTATTTTATTTTAAATCTACAAGTTTAAAAACCTAAATCCAGCTATGTTTTAGGGTAGTGCTTTCTATTAAACAATTTTTTCATATCGAGGGTTCAAACTGAGCCATTTGATTAAGGAAGGAGCGAATGGTGTGGTGGTTGATCCGAAGAAGATGAACCGTGTGGACTGTCTATATCATTGACAAATAATAATTGAGTATCATCTAAATTATGTCATTATACACGACTTCTTGGTCTAGTATTACAATCAATAAAATGATAATTATAATAACTTTTACTTCTCCTTTTTTTTTGTTTTATATATGCAGAGGTAACAGTCTTTTCTTTTTTCTTTGGCAATGATTTAAATGAAGACTTCTTGTAAGTTATCAATGTCCATAATTATGACAGTTAGCAACAAAAAGCTGAAGAGGAGCCTATAAAGATGAAAAAGTGTGATTACTTTTCTTTTTCCATTCATGAATGCATTACACACTTAGCGGAGTGGTTATTTTACAGCCTTTTTCTTTTCTTTTCTTTGTACTTCAAATTATGTATCTAGAATTCCATAATTCATTTTTATCTATAAATTGGTGGAATTAAACAAAGGTCCTTCATCTCTATCAATTTTTGTGAAGTAGTGATATATATAGTGACCTACCAAACCTCATTATACATTTGTTCTATGGGTTATGCCATTATCAAGTTTAAAAACATATATATTATCTTTTATTATGTCTAGTTCATCTAAAGTAGGGAAATTTTTGCATATAACCATTCAAAAATAGCTTAATTATAGCTATAGAGCATAATTATATATATATATATATATATATATATA
>NC_028647.1:57413320-57422193 GCF_001406875.1 Solanum pennellii | reverse complement strand
TATATATATATATATATATATATATACACACACACACTACTGGAACTATTCGTGGTTTGTGCGGTTATAATGAAAATTAATAAATTAAATTATTTTATCATTTATAAAAAATAATTCTATGAATTGCTAATTTTTAATTATAATGAAGTAGTGTGGAATATTTATATTTAAGTCAATGAAATAAAAAACAATGTAAATTTTTGCCTTTATATGAAACATGATACAATATACTAAATAGACTCTATATGCATATGGTAGAACAAACAATTTAGATGTCATATTTTGAAGCAACAATCTATGTATTAAGTTGAAAATAATAACTTTTGTTTAAATCTTATCTATCTTTTGAGTACTCAGTCATTTATAATAACACCAATTTTAATTTAATTTTTCTTTTAACTTCTGTGTTACGTCTTTATCATAACGTTTGTTTACTATTTACAAATAAAAAAGAAATGTTTTTAAAAATTATAACAATGAAACAAATAGGAGTTGTCAATAATATTCAAGACTAGAAGTTATAAAGAAGGTAAGATACATAAATTGTCATAACTTTAATATATATAATATTATTGTTAACTAGTGCATAGAGTTAACAAGCTGAATGGTTGAGTTAGTTGAATCATAAGTATAGTCAACTAAACAGAATGTTGAGCTTGCAGTAGTTAGTTACAAATCAATCTTAAATATTTTGTATTTGTGACCTAATGTACAAGTATAAAAGGGATAGTGGTACAGATTCAATGTAACAGATTTTATAATAATCAATACAATTCCTTCTTCTTTTTCATTCTCTCTGTAAATTGGCCTAAGAATAAATCTCCATTAATGGAGTTTTCATGGTATTAGAGCACTCGATCTTAGAATTCTGAGTTCATAGCAGCAACTATTAGGTGCTCAGATTCACCATCTGTTAAAGGTGCATTCAAAGGAAGCATCAAAAGGTTAAGCTAGCTCAAATGACGAATGGAAGTACAACTGAAGGTACTAGCATTGGAAATAGAAATGGAGTTACGAGTCTAGTCACATTTCCAGTGATTGATCACAATCATCCACTATTTCTTCAACACACAGACACTCCAGGTAGTTCTCTAATCTCTCTTCAATTAACAGGTTCAGAGAATTATGCTCTTTGGAGTAGATCTTTTAGGATTAGCTTAGTTGGGAAAAGCAAGTTAGGCTTTGTAGATGGAAGGTTTCCTAAATCTATGTTTGAACCATTATTGCATGATCAGTGGGAAAAGTGTAATGCAGTAGTGTTAAGTTGGATTATGAATGCAGTAAGACCAGGACTTCTAAGTTCTGTTGTGTATGCGTCTGATGCACGCAAAGTTTGGCTGGATCTAAGAGAAAGCTTTGATACATTAGTTCAGGGAACTATCTTAATTGCTGAATATCACTCTAGGTTAAGAGACCTATGGGGTGAATATGATTCTCTTATGCCATGTCCTAGTTGTCCTTGTCCTGAATCAAAGAAATTTGGGGAGCATTGTGATTATCAAAGGTTGTTGCAGTTCTTAATGGGACTAAATGAGTCATACTCCTCTCCAAGAAGCCAAATACTCATGATGAGTCTTATTCCAACTCTTAACAAAGCTTATGCATTGATCATTGATCAAGAGAGTCAGAGGACTCTGACTAGTTTTGTTTCCAATAGCTCAGGGCTCATTGAAGGCACATCATTGTATTCTCATAAAAGTAACACTTACGCAAGTGGTGCAGGAACTTCTAAAGTTCCTTTCCTAGGTGGATCTGGTGTTTCTAGTGGAGGATATAGTGGTGCTAGTACTTCAGGTGGAAGTTATGCAAACAACTCAGGAGTTGGAGGATACAAGGCTAAGAAACATCTCCTCATATGTGACCACTATGGGTGCAGAGGTCATTCCAGGGATCAATGTTATAGAATTGTTGGTTATCCTACAGACTTCAAATCTAAAAGGAAACCTAGTGTGCATGCAAATCAGGTAGCAGCAACAAATGAGCCTGGACAAGAAATCAGACCAAACTACAACAATCATGCAGGATCTGTTACAGGTTCACCTAATGGAGCATTTTTCACAAAAGATCAGTATCATCAGATCCTTCAATTACTCTCAAAACCTGGTGGTGAATTTGGTAGTGAATCATCTGTCAATATAGCAACTGCTGCCGCTGATACAGGGAGTTTTCCTACAGCTCTATCCTGTAACTATGGAAGTAGAAAAAGGGTAATAGATAATGGAGTTTCTTATCATATCACTTCTAATATTGATGTACTTGACAAAGCTAAAGAGGCCTCTGATCATGTTAAAAACAAAGTTCATTTACCAAATGGTAAAGCAGTGTCATTATCTCATATTGGTAACACTAAAATGTTCAAAGATCATTCTATATCAAATGTTCTATTCCTTCATAAGCTTAATTTTGACTTACTCTCAGTCTCTAAGATCACCAAGGAATTACAATGTACGGTAGGATTCTTTCCTGACTTTTATGTTTTCCAGGACCTCTCCACTGTTCAGGTGAAGGGGATTGATAAGGAAGAGCATGGTCTTTTCATACTAAATGAAGGACCACCTAGCACTCCAAAGAAGCTGGTTAATGATAGTAGAGCACATTCTAATTCTGTAAAGACTGAATCTAGTTACATCTGGCACAAGAGATTAGGACATGCTCCTATTGATATATTAAACAAACATGATTCTTTTTTATTCTTGAGTGATAATGTCCTATAGCCAAGCAGGCTAAACTTCCTTTTGCTTTAAGTAGTCATAAGTCAAAAGTTGTATTTAAACTCTTACATTGTGATATTTGGGGTCCTTACAAAGTGCCCACTCATAATGGAAAGAGGTTTTTTGTTACTATTGTGGATGACTATAGTATATATACTTGGATTTTCCTAGTTACTTCTAAAGCTGAAACCATTGTACTATTAATAAATTTTCTTCTTCAAGTACAAATGTGTTCTCTACTACTGTTAAAACTCTAAGGTCTTACAATGTCTGTGAGTTTTTCAGTAAAGATTTTCAAACACTTACGTATAAAATGGGCATTATACATCAAAGTACATGTGTGTATACACCACATCAAAATCGTATTACTGAAAGAAAGCACAGAATTGTTCTTGATATGGCCAGATCTCTAAGGTTTCAGGCATCTATACCTCTGTGGTTTTGGAGTGAATGTGTCACCGCAACTGTATGTATATTGAATAGACTTCCCTCAAAGTTACTAACTATAAGTCCTCTTTTGAAAAATTGTATCTACATTCTCCTGCTTTATCTCATATGAAGGTGTTTGGATGTTTGTGCTATGTTGCTTGTCCTACAATATCTGATAAGTTTTCATCAAGAGCCATCCCTAATGTATTCATGGGCTACTCCTCAACACAAAAGGGTTACATTCTATATGATATTCATGCCCATTCCTTCTTTTTTAATAGAAATGTGATATTTCAGGAAGATATATTCCCTTTTAAACATCTACAAACCTCTACAAAATCCATGTTTCCAGTGGTTGAATATGTTCCAAGTGGTTCTGAGTATATAACCCCTCACACTGAAACTACTGATGTGCCTTCTCTGAGATCAACTTCATCTTCCCCTACTGCTATACCAGTAATGTCTGACACTGTGGTTCCTGTTTCTATTCCATTTACTACCAGTGTACCTTCTAGAAGATCATCTAGATCAAGTAAACCACTTTTGTGGTTGCAAAATTTTGTCATAAAGTCTAAGAGTAGTGCTTGTGTATATTCATTGGCTAACTAGATTTCCTATGATCATTTGTCTCCTGCATATATACAAGTCTGAAAGCCTCCTCAGCTCTTACTGAACCAGTGTCATTTCAAGAGGCTGCTTCTGATCCTGCATAGGTCAAAGCTATGGAGTTGAAAATTGCAGCACTTGAGAGTAACAAAACATGGAGCATAGTTGACTTACCACCTGGCAAGAAGCCTATTGGCTGCAAGTGGATTTACAAGATAAAATTTCTAGCCTCAGGAGAGGTTGAAAGGTTTAAGGCCAGGCTTGTCGCTAGAAGTTTCAATTAACAAGAACGGCTGGTTATGGGGAAACATTTAGTCCAGTAGCAAAGATGGTAACAGTGGTGGCTCTAGTTGCATCTAGGGGTTGGTATATCTATCAAATGGATGTTCACAATGCCTTTCTTAATGGTGAATTACAAGAGGAAGTATACATGGTGATTCCTAGTGGTTTGCTAGACATGTGGAGTGTCAAAAGGTCTACAAACAACACAAGTCTTTATATGGTTTAAAGCAAGATCCTAGAAAATGGAATATGAAGCTAACTGAGACTTTAGTTCAGATGGGGTTCAAACAAAGTCACTATGATTATTCTCTCTTTACAAAGAAAACTGGTAATGGTGTGGTAGTGATATTAGTGTATGTTGATGATCTTCTAATCACTAGAAGCAGTCACGAATTGTTGTGCAGTACCAGACAAGATATTAAAAAAATGTTCAAGATGAAGGATTTGGGAGAACTAAAATTCTTCCTAGGAATTGAGTTTTCTAGATCCACTAAGGGTATATTTATGACACAAAGGAAGTATGCTTTAGAACTTGTGTCTGAAACTGGCCTAGGGGGAGCTAAACCAGTTAACACTCCTTTGGAACTAAACAAGAAACTCACGTCTGCGCAATATGATGAACTGGTACCAGGTTCAAGGACTGAAAATGATGAACTACTTACTGACCCCTAACAGTATCAAAGGTTAGTGGGAAAGCTTCTCTATTTAACCATGACAAGGCCAGATCTTCTATTTACTGCTCAACTACTCAGTCAATTCATGCATAGTCCTAAGCAATCACATTTAGAAGCAGCATTGAGAGCAGTAAGGTATATCAAAGAAGCTCCTGGTCTAGGAATATTGATGCCAACAGAACATACCACACAAATAACAGCTTATTGTGACTCAGATTGGGGTGCATGTCTAGAAACTAGGAAGTCTGTTACAGGCTATCTAGTGAAGTTTGGAGGTGGTTTAATCTCTTGGAAGTCTAAGAAGCAAGGAACAGTCTCAAGAAGCTCAGCTGAAGCAGAGTTCAGAAGCATGGCTGCATGTGCAGTTGAAGTAACCTGGTTAATATGTCTATACAAAGAGCTGGGAGTCAGCTTAACACTTCCTATCAAAATGGTATGTGATAGCAAGGAAGCTATTCAAATAGCAGCCAATCCTATATTCCATGAAAGAACAAAACACATAGACATCGATTGCCACTTTGTTAGAGAAAAGATTTGTCAAGGAATACTGCAACTCAACACATCAACATCAAAATGTGAACTGCTGATCTGCTAACCAAAAGCCTAGGACAATCACAACATGGACTACTAATAAACAAGCTTGGAATGAAAAATATCTTTCAACCATCTGCTTCAGGGGGAGTGTTAACTAGTGCAAAGAGTTAACAAGCTGAATGGTTGAGTTAGCTAAATCATGAGTGTAGTCAACTAAACTGAATGTTGAGCTGGCAGTAGTTAGTTACAAATCAATTTTAGATATTTTTGTAACTGTGACCTAATGTACAAGTATAAAAGGGATAGTGATACACATTCAATGTATTAGATCTTATAATAATCAATACAATTCCTTCCTCTCTTTCATTCTCTCTGTAAATTGACCTAAGAATAAATCTCCATTAATGGAGTTTTCACTTATCATGACATTAATGTTCATTAACTGTTGTGCATTGATCAAATAAATGATAAAAAAATATAAGGGGCAAAAATCACAAAAATAAGAAAAAAGATGAATAACTTGATTGCATAAAGGACGTGACATATTACAATCTCAGACCACAATTAAATAATATATAGGCACATATTTTTATAATTATGTAGCTAAGACATAAAAAAAAATTAATAATCTACATTATTATATTCACAAAGTAATAAAAAAAAATCAAAAGATAATTTCTAAATACATTTCAAGCAAGGAAGAATAGAGATATAAACAAATTGTTACATAAGCATAAGAATAAGCAATGATGTCATATAATAATTTATTTCATTTTTGATTTTCTTTGAGAGAAAAATAAAATATAACTTATTCTCATACTTCTTTTGATTGAAATAAGATAGTTATATTAATTATGTTTTACAATAAAAAGTAGGATCATAGAGTTATATCAGTTGTATTGTATATCTTGAATTTTTAACCAAACTAAGCCATTATATAAAACAATCTACAAAAGTAATACATTTTTCTAAAAGTTTACAAAACTAGTATAAACGTATTTCACGGTAACATTTTAGGGTATATTTTATTTTTTAAAATCTAACAGCATTAGGTTGATATACGTTACTGTAAGTAACGTTTTACTCCTAAAACGTTATTTTCAGTAACGTTTTACTCCTAATACGTTACTACGAGTAACGTTTCAGGAGTAAAATGTTACTGTGAGTAACGTACATCAATCTGACGCCATCAACTTTTAAAAAATAAAATATATCCTAAAACGTTACTGTGAAATACGTTTATACTAGTTTTGTAAAATTTTAGAAAAACATATTATTTTGGTGAATGGCTTTATATAATGACTTAGTTTGGTTAAAACCTCGTATATCTTATTTAATAGTGTTATTTTTAACATAGTAAATCATGACGTTAACAATACCGAATATTAGCACGAACATAAGACTAAACAAAGTCATCCTCAACTTCTTAAAGATTCACACATCATTCATATGTTTCTGAAACATTTTAAATAGCTCACCCATATAAGCAAGTCTATCAATGAGAACATTCAAAACTCAACAGGGAAATGCACCACAACTGCTAAGTCAATCTCCATTTCTAAAATTTGCAAAGCAAAACAAGGGACATAAACGATTTTAAGAAATTTGAGAAGATAAATATTGTTCCAATCTTCAATTTCTAGAGGAACTTTACTTTGCTTGTTGAATGCTAAGGGCTTATTTGGTAGCTGGTTTGAAAATGAATTATGCAGGTATTGAATTTTGTATAAGTAATATCAAGTTTGATAGTTGGTTAGGAGGTAATATATTCATATGTAAAATCAATATTGATTTGGTTTACAATTTAGAAATTCACATAACTAATACATAAATATGTTATAATAAATCTATATTATTATTTTATACAGGATAAATATGCAATTAGTGATACATGAATAAGTAAATCATGCATAACTAATCTCTGCAAAAAATATAATGCATTTATTCCATAATAATTAATTCATATATTATTAATACATGTATATAATTCTAATCAACTATCAAACGACTTGTAAGTGTAATTTGCAAACAAGAATGACTTGATTTGTCTCTCCCTAGCTCTCTCTTTTGCTAATCTTACCTATAACTGATAGAATCTACACCTGACATTCATAAGAAAGAAAACTGTCATTTTTCTCTTTCCAACAGTAAGACTTTCAAATAACAAGAACATAATGATAAAATTAAAGCAATTTATTATTTTCTCAATTCAATAATTGAAACAAGAGAGGAAGGGTAATTTTTAAGGGTCTAGAAAGGGGGGCCAAGGTGGGGACTCAATAATAAAAGAGATTAAAATGATAGATTTCTATACAACTCATTATAGTGTTAAAAAGACTTACTATATCAATAATATGTTCACTTAACAGTTTTGAAAAGTTCATTTCTTTTTTTAAAAAGAAAAGATTAAAAAAAAATCAGTCTTGAAAATATTATTATTGCAGAATTTTAAATTTAACATAATTGGATCCCTTGTTTATGTGATACTTTACATCAGGTAAAATTAATCTTTACATTTTGTACTTGCTAAACTTCTAAAGAACTCATTTGATTTATTGTGCTAAAAGGGACTTTCCTATGATGAATATGTTTTTTTCTTTCAAAAAAGTATTTTTATTGAAAATATAACCAGTACATATAGAGAGGTTACAAAAACATCCCTCACCTACTTAATGGGTCAAGTCCATCTATTAAATGTAGTAGGATTTCAAGATAAGCTTACAAAAAATTATAGTAGTGACTTTGTAATTATTTTGATGTAAGATTACAGGATATGTTAGGGTTTAGTAGGGCTTTTCGATGTAAGATTCTAAAAAGGACTAGGCATTTCAATGTGAAATCCGGAGTTTGCTAAGGTTCCTAGGCTAGCCGATGTAAGATTTTGTGAAGGACTTGCTAATTCAACGTAAGATTCTAAGAAATTGTAGGTTACATGGTATTATCCCGATATCAGATTTCACGAACACATTCGTGTTCATTACTTAGTTGTGCCCTGTAGTGTAGCTTTTGTGGGGTTCAATCGAATTATTGGTTGTATGGTTGTTGTTGCGATGTTTTGTTTGTGTTTTCTGGGCTTATGGGGGTGTAGTAAGGTTTTAGTTAAGCTTATTGCTTTCATCATTTACCTTAGTAGCTTTACTGTGATTCTTAGAACAGTTATGCCTTTACTATTGTCTTATTATCATGTTGTTTACTTGCTTACTATGTTATTACAATTGTGAGCTTGGACGGCCTATGATGCCTATTGCATACCCATTGTTTTATACTCATATTGCACTCTACATATTCTTTTCTAATGCAAATTACAGCTCTAGTCAACTGTGTTGATCCTTGTACAGTTGTAGTTGGCATTCCAGAGATTAAGGGTGAGCTTGTTGGCTCTGTAATTGACTCGTCTCCTTTTATATATTTAGGACTAGTCTTTTGCAGGAGAATTTTCATTGGGATTAGTATGAAAATTTGCAGAAAACTTATTTTTCTGCAAATTTTCATACTAATTCCCATGTAATTCACAATTTTCTTGTAGTTTGTATAAATTTCTTATAGACGTCTAGTCTTGTAGACGTCCTTTTATAGTAGCCTTGCACAAACACCCATCAAGTTCTAGGACAAATCTTTGTACGTCGAGGGTTGTACA
>NC_028647.1:57408629-57413116 GCF_001406875.1 Solanum pennellii | reverse complement strand
GAGGGTTGTACATATATATATATATATATATATATATATATATATTGTCACTTATTTATGGTGTTTCTTCTGTCTATTTCATATATGATTTTACATTACATGAAGATGTAATCAATATATTTTTGTAATTTAAATATTTAAATATATTTTTATGTACTGATTCTATTCCAACCTTCTGCAATCCATCCATCCATTTTTCATGACTACATAAATTACTTTATATGTTATCGATTTAATTAAAGTAAAAATAAGTAAAATAAAGTTATGCTTGTAATCAAATTTTGATTAATTGTTATTCTTAATAGGTTTAAATGTTGACCAATCACACCTATAAAGAAAACAAAAATTGTTCATAGAAAATATTAGGTGAGATGTGTTGCATTAAAGAGTATGTTATGTGAGATATATCATTACATGTTTGTACCTAATAAAATTAAGGATAAAATACTTATATGTACAACATAAGTTTTTCTATTCTTCATTTTTTCCTACCCTTTTTAAATATTTCAAAAATCTCTTTTTTTTATCCTAATTCTTAAAACTATCGGATACATAAGTAACCCAATTTTACCCACTTTCTTTTAACTCCTTTATTTTCTCCCTAAATTCTCTCCAAATAGTTAGCAATTATCAAATTGATTTCAAAACGATTCTTTCTCCATTCAATCAAATTTGAACATCTGCTTAGGTAGGAGTTGTCTTCTCCATTATTGATTTATTTGAATTCTTGTTTCTGTTCAAAGTTATGTTCCTGATATATGTTGATAAGGGTGTTTCGTTTTGTATTGAGGTTACTGAATCAATTTCTTTTTATACTAATCGAATATATGATTTTTTTGACGATGAAAAATAGGCTGAAAATAGATTCAAAATTTTGCAAGATCCACTAGTAATGAAGAAGAATCAAAGTATTTTCAAGTCGAACATGGAAGCACCATCATCCTCAAAACCAAATGTTGTAAAAAAATCTTATGAAGAAAAACAACACTACCAATCTCTAGGCCTTCACTCGCCAACATATGTGTTTTCGTACCTTTTTCAATTTTCTGTGTTTGATATTATATTTGTTAGGTTGTATCTCAACAATTTGATGCATAACTTGATGCATACAAAGACAAAGAAATCAATACACTTTTGGAGCCAGAACATCCAATTGATGTTGAATTTGTCGAACATATTATGCAACAAAGAAATGATAACTTGTTAGATATCTTGTATCAAATACATTATATCCATTAAAATAAATATCTGATACAAATATCTTATGTTATGTTTAATGTGATTATGTGCAGTAAAAAATGTACACAAGGTTGAAAATATTAACATGTGAATTTATTATATCAGAAATTCATCATCTAAAGTAAATTGCAGTGTATATCAATATAACAGTGGAAAATCTAAAAATCGAATGGAACTTTAATCTTAACTTAATGTATCTGAAACATAACGGTAATCCAAAAAAAGATCCCAACAATCATCTTTCGAAAAGAAAGTACAAGTTCTTTGATGTGACATTCTTGTCCATAAAGTTTCTTCGTTTTCTTGGTTGTCCAGGCATCCTTTTGTACCTAGGAGGTAAGACATTTTCTTCCAAAGCAAATTTTAAAATTGACCAATTGTCCTTATTTGCAATTGAAGTCAGTGGAACTTCATATGTGTTTGCTAATGCATTTAATTTGTCGTTCAGAGCAGTAGGGATACATATGTGTAACTTTTTCTCTAACAGAGATCCTCAATTTTCACGAACAACCATCCTATATATACACTAATACATAACTGCAAATCTACTAGATACATTATAAAAGTTATTGTCTCATGTATCATTATAAAAAAAAAAAGAAAAAAAATTAAATACACATGCTAAATTGGATAGTAGATACATTAAAAATGTAATATCTTCATTGCTAATATATTTAATTTTCACATAGTGATAATTTTAAAAAATATAAATTCACAACATACTCTCTGTTGTATCCAGTAATTCACATATATAAAACTATAAGTGTATCATTTTTATTTTCATTAATGAAACATTTTCATATATATCCTTTTACAAATTTTAAAATCAAAAAAGATTTTTTCACATGTATCTTATACGTTATATAAACAATGAAATAACTCACCTAGATCTGCAAATTCATTACACTCGAGTCTAATTAGTGTTGTATCAAACTCTAATCATTAACGTATGAATATATCAATATACGATCTTTAAAAAAAATCCAATGATTAAAATGGATAATGGATGTATTAAAATTCACAAAATGACATGTACATGATACATGAAATTAAGTACGCACTAACTATAATTGTTCAAGTGATTCACATGTATCAAACCAAAATTGTATCCATTTTGTAGTCAGTAATGTATCGTGGCACAAGATATTCCGTCTAATCAAAATTTCACATGTATCAAAGAAGAATTGTGTGTGCACAGATACTTCATCTAGTTAAAATCTCCCACAATTGCATATTTTTCACTCAATGCTAACAATGTGTTTTCTTTCAGGAATAACAATGTATCATCACGACTTATGTATCAAATTTTTTTTTAAAAAAAATACTAATTCACAACTTAAGAATAAGATAGTATACTTACTTCAATACCTGAAGCATTGAATAATCACTGTTGCAGATCCATTTTTCGGACAATACAAAATAAACTCTGCAGAAAGATGAATAGCCGTCTAAACAACAAGTTTAACTCGCTCAACTATGATAATAAAAATAAGTCGCGCAAATAAAACCTGCAACTTATGGATAAAGATAATATCAAAGGAAGAGAATAAATTTTTTAATGTATATATTATCCAATTTAGATATAAAAATATCTTGGGTGTTGTCTTCCCCAACTTGAACACAAACAATTTCACCGGATGTAGCATCAAAGCAATGCGCCTCTCTGGTCATCTTGTTTGTTGCATCAATGACAGATTTGAGATTCAATTAAGTTGTTGCATGGCGGATTTGAGATCTGCGAAAGAAATCGTTTTTTCAACCACTATTCCATCATTATTGTATCGTTTATAACTCAGAGATCACTCAAATTTCTGAATATCTCAACAAAATTAATATATCCATCATATATTAGAAAAGGTGATCGTCTATTTTGGATCTGTTATGATTTGGAATAGATGGAAGAGAAGAAGATTTGAATATTTGATATCAGTCCCTTTTGCATGAATTGTGGGATCTGTTTTGCCTGATTTGTGGGACTGATAATCAATTTTACGTTAAGACTCCTTTTTAAGCTCAACAATCTAGTTGTTTTATGTATTAGACGTTATGTATCCGGATACTAAAATTTTAAAGAAATTTTTGTAAAATAGAAAAAAAAATAGGGATAGATTGTAATTTAAATTTCACACTATGAGATTTATGTAAGTTATACTAAAACTAAAGCAAGAAAAAAAAAAGAAGAAAAATCACGCGAAATGGCAGTATGTAGAGTATATTATGTGATTTAGCTATAATTTTGATTATTTTTAATTCATAGCTACAGTTTCGCAAAATTTTTCTATTCGATTTTCTAATTGTATAAATTAAGATTTTTATAATTCGGCTCTGATTATATAAATCCACAAATTGTATATGCTTATGTTACCTATTTTTATATGATTTATGAAAAATTCATAATAAATTATCTTCTTTGTATATTGGCAAAGTAAATATAACAATGATGTTCTGAAAATTTCTTATATGTATAAATATAGAATTTGTATATACTAACCCTGTTTGTATATTTGCAAGTGAAATATACAAACGGGCAAGCAAAATAAACAAACCACAACCTATATTTGTATATACTTTTGTTTATTTGCAAGCGAAACATACAAATGTTCAAGTGAAATATACAAACCGCAGCCTATATAGGAAACTAAATTATAGGTATGGCACACAAATATCGAAACCATATGTCTATTATCTTTGTTATTTCTGAAATTTTCTAAAAGAAAAATCAAATTTATCTAATTAAATTTTGATTATTCATCTTAGAAGGTACAAATAGTATTCAATAAAATAAATAAAGGAGAAATTACCGAAGTATACACCATTATTTATATTCTCAATATTTCCCTACCATTTTAAAATAATAAGAAAATCCCTTCTTTTCACTCAAAATCCAATTGTCAGAGACATTTTTTCATTTCCACTCCAAACTCACGTTTCTAACTCCATATTTACTCCTTCAATTTCTCTCTCTTTTCACTTACATATCAAATCAGTTACCACATTAATCAATACATAAATTTCAAGAGGTTTTTCTGTAACGACCTGTTTAGTCGTTTTGAGCAGCAGATTTTATTTCTGGAAAAACTGGCTGAGACGACGGAACCCACGACGGACCGTCATGGGCACGACGGACCGTCGAGGGAGTCTCGTTCCAAAACACTTAGAATTCTGAAATTTGGGTACTGAAATCGACTCTCTGAACTTCGTAACGGAATGGCAGGACGGACCGTCACAGGCGTGACGGGCCGTCACAG
>NC_028647.1:57397911-57400368 GCF_001406875.1 Solanum pennellii | reverse complement strand
TTTTATTAATGAGTTTAAGTCTTCCGCATTACTTTCTGTTGATATTAAATTGAAATGTTAAGGTTTAGATTGGTTGGTTCGCTCACATAGGAGGGTAAGTGTGGGTGCCAGTCGCGGCTCGGTTTTGGGTCGTGACATTTTCTCTTCAATTAACTAACTTCAGATTTGTAGGTACTTTCATCTTTTTCAAGTTTCTTCTTCGTTTTTTCTCGTTTCATTATTTTGTCTAGTACATATGAATGCTCCTTCATTTAGAATTGGAATTACCCAAATAGTTAGACCTAATACTAATCAAATCTTAGATTATGATAATGTCCAATGGACAAAAAACAGATCTAAAAAGTCAAAGGATCCTTTCACAATGAGTAATCAAAGTCCAGAGAAGGAAAAAGCGAAAAAAAATGTACCGGCATGAACTTGCATCATAGAAAGCAAAGGTTAAAAAATAATGAAAAAAAATAGGTAAAAAGATTGCCCTGCCATATCTCGACCTACACTATACAGGGTATGTATTTAGAAACATGTATTTGAGTATTTACTCATTTTGTTTTAAATTTATGTCTTCCCCTGTTGAATTATTGGATCCACAAAATTCGTTTGAGGTGGAATTTATTCAAGATATTATGCAACAAGAAAGTGACAGTCTGTAATTATTGAATCATTTTTTCTTTAACTACATATTTGATCTGTTTTTGTAATGTATCTTTTTCTTTTTTATAGTAACTGAAGAATATATTTTTTTGTTGAATATTTTAGCAATAAAATCAACATCCCATCTAATGATTTTCGAAGTGACTATCTTCGCACAAGATATGTAACAGCGTTATGAAAGTATGATTTCAACAAGGCCAAGACAAGATATGTTAGCGAGAATGATGATCCTACAAGGCCGAAGAGTGACTACACTCCACCAATAGAAGTTCATCTTGTTAATTTAGAATAGATTTTTATCTATCGATTCACCGACAATTCTCTATGATCTATTATTTTTAAGATACATTAATTAGTATTTTCGAGTATTTCTTCTTTTTTGAAGATACTACTTCTAAATGTGAAGAGTTTTATATTGAAAATTATTTATTTCACTTCTTATTTTGTTTTCAATATATTTAATACGTTGGTAAATTTTGTTTCCTATAAGTATAGTACATGTTGACACCCAATTTTGACCGACCTTTGACCTTTTATAGGAATACTATTCGATTAAATACGTATTTTAAATTTTAGAATTTTTTAGTCGACTTTGCTTGAAAATTATATATTTTAGTATGATCTACTTTATAAAATTATCGTAGATATTATTAAAATATTTTAAAATTATTAATGAATTTCAAATGTTTAAAATTTAAATAATTTTTACACTTTCCTTAAAATTATTTAAATTCTAGCCTATTCTATTACAATTTCTTCCAATTCTAGCCACTTGAATTAGAGTTTTATTACAATCATAGCCTCTCTTTCATTTCAATTATAGTCATTTTAATTGCAATTTTAGCCATTCTATATCTTTGTCAATCTAATTTCAAAACATCATCTTTAATCTCATCCGTCCGTCTTAAAAAATAAATCCTACATCGAGTCCTAACCCTTCATCTCTATCTAAACTAACGGTTGTGATTAAATCTCCCAATTTTCTTTCTTCAACACAAAAAGACCCTAAAACCTAATTTTAATTCATTCTCACCCTCTCCTACTCTCTCCAGCCGCCCCACCTCTCTCTCTCCATTCTTTCCGGTGGAAATCGTCAACCCCAAGCGAGGCGGCGACGCCCCTCTCTCTCTTGTTGTCTTCCCTCTCTCTCTTGTCGTCTTCCCTCTCTCTTCCTCTTCTCTTCTCTTTCCCCTTCTTTCTCTTCCTTTTCTGGTGAGGCGGTGAACGACCAGCAACAAAAGTTTCATGGTCCAGCAATGATGGACGCTGGCAGCGACCAGCCGCACCTCTTCCTCTCTCCAGAAGCCGCCGGCGAGAACACCAACAACAACCAGCAATTTCGGCGATCCTGCTCCGTTCTTCTCTCCTATTTCTGGTCAGCAGCGAGGCCAGCAACGCCGGCGAACAGCGAGAAACCAGCCGCGCAACAGCAGCACCTGGAGAGGCGCGCGACAGCAGCAGCTTCAAGTCGCAGCAGCCCGTGAAATAGCAACCACCAGCAGTCGGCAAGAACGGAGGGTGTACTCCGGCAAGCATTTCGTAGATAAATGACGGATCTTTAACAGATCCATCCAGGTTATTCTCTTGCCGGATTCAATTTCTAAACTTATGACCTATTGTTTGCTTTCACTTTGTCAATTTTTTTTACTGCCATAAAATATTATTTAAGCATGTTTTATCTGTGATGTATCAAAATTCTTAATTAGGTTTATTCATAGTCAAAATCACTGCCTAGAATTGCACCTTTCTTTTTGCTATGTATGATGAAATATGTTCTAGTCTCTATAAATGGATATTGGCATGCTT
>NC_028647.1:57386112-57396303 GCF_001406875.1 Solanum pennellii | reverse complement strand
TTTTTTAAATGTTAAAATCAAATCCTAATAATCTAGTAGGTTGTTAGATGTCAAAAATATATTATAAATTTTCATTTGTCTTATCACGTAGAAACTATGCCTAAGTATTAAATTGTTCATATCATTTACAAAATCATGCATATATATGTTACTCTGTTTTTTTAAACACCTAGAAATCATGTCTATAGGGTTGTAAATAAACTTTCAGCATATCCATAAAAAATAAAATTTATTTGTGCATATTTGAGCCCTCCCCCTAAAATTAGTTAATATTATTTAACTAGTAATTCTATTTGTCTTCCTCATTCATGATGCAATATTTTTTTTTTTAAATAATACTAAATTAGAATCATTTCATGCATTTAACTTGGCTTTAAAAATATTTCATATCAAAACCTTGTAACATAATTTTCTTAAAAAGTCATTATTCAATCTTCCTTTAAAACTTTGGATTGATTTTGACATTGTTTATTTTGAAAATAAATTATAAGCACTATCTCCTAACCTATCGTTAGTGGGAAAGTCAAAGGAACTACGAGGTCTAGTTCCAATTTTTAAACCCGACGCATCCCCGGAAGTACCACCTACCCATGGATTTCAAAAGAAATTATGTGCATTTATATGCGAATGTTTATGTGCCTACGTGTGAACTATATCTTTTAAATCATTTTTTCAAAAACATAAACTATTTTTTTGACCGACCTCAAATCAAAATTGTTTCTATGGTGGAGGAGCGCGATCAACAATATCGTGGCATCATCCCTATAAAGAAACAAACATTTTTTTTTTTAATAAAAATTTCATATTCAAAACTTGCTCAATTTTTAAAACTTTACTTTCTCACATATTAATTGTTTAATATTACAAACTTTGTTTATAGCATAGTCTCACATGCTTAAATATAAATAAAACTTGATTGTTTATTTATTGCTATCACCTAGCCTTGCATGCTTAAATTAATGAAAAATAGTATTAATTTTGTTTTGTATTTGTTATCACTTAGCAAGATTAAATAAACTATTAAATGAAGTGACTTTGTTTGCTAATTGTAACCCCCCACATAGATTGCATGAGATACGGCCGGGACCCACACTTGTGGACCTCGAGGGATGCCTAACACCTTCCCCTCGAGGTAATTTGAACCCTTACCCTATTCTCTGGCTCGTTGACCTTAGTTAGACTTAATTAGGTTAGATAGGTGCCCTAACGCGCCTTAATTCGTTAGGTGGCGACTCCAAACTCGAAATCCCAAAAGAGTTGTTAGGTCGTGCACCGAAACCCGTTTTCTGCGAAAATGGGGCGCGACAGTACATATCACTGTAGTTGATACTATATTATTAGAGGATACAAGATTTTCCAATAATTTAGTATATATATGATACACGATTACTTTCGATATAACAAATTTGTATGTATCACAACACCTGATACTATATTTTTATACTTGATACAAATTAGTTAATTTTCAATATATTTAGTACCTTATAACATTATGTCTCTTATAAATTTGATACAAATAACTACACTTGATATTATATTATAAGTTAATATAAATTTGTCAAGAAGTATATTATGTATATGATACACAATTATTATTTATCATGCTTTCAAAATCACAAATTGATGTGCTTCAGAAAACGTGATACTATATATTTATAATTATTACAATCCTCTTAATTTGTAATATAATTAGTACCTTTTAATATTATATCTCTTATCCAATACACATCACAAGTCTTATGCGGTACATATCAGAACAGTTGATACTATATTATCCAATACAAAAAATTTAAAAGAATTGAATATCAGATTCATTATGTTAAACAAATCAATGAAATATAATAGTATTTTCAGTACTTATTAACAGTTACAAATATATTAATTACTCAATCAATCCAATGTTTATTTTAAAAATAACTTTATCAAACACAAAACAATACACTAATTCACTTTATAAGAAATTAACAATAAAAAATATAGGCAGAATTGAAAAACGTAACATTCCATTTATTGAATAAGAAATTAATAAGCTAAAAGTACAATTTAATGTAAACATTTGTAACAACAGAAAGAAATGTTATAATTTGAGAATTATTAGATCTGAAAAAACAAAGTACTCCCAAAAAGTATTGATCTAGATTCTTCTTTCGGGAAGAAAGTAAAACTTCTTCGATTGAGACCTTCTTGTCCACATCGCACATAACAGTTCGTGTTTGATGTTAGTTTTTCATCTGAATCTTTCTTCCTTTTTCCCCTTGATCTAATGAAATTCTTTTGTATCTTGGTGGCAAGACAAATTCTTTCAAAACAGATTTCGAAAATTGATCAATCACTTTTTTCTGGCATTGATCCCATTGGAACTGCATAACACACTAATACATAGCTGCAATTGTACCAAATATATTTATTATTTAATATTTATTGTATCATTCTAAAAAAATTACACTTCAGAATACATTATTATAACTTGCTCAACGGATCATAAATACTCTTAGTTTATCATACATATTATTGTAACATAGTTTTACCTGTTTTAGATACTTATAAAAGAAAAAGATAAAAAAACAATTTGTGTACCACAATTATCCGTTTATATTCATTGATACATTAAAAGAGCAAAGAAGTATTTCAAATGTATATGATACTTTGTAATTATGAATTAATAATACACAAATCTAAACACCTTACACATACAACGCAACACCAATACATAAGATGCAACCTAATTATGAATATCGTTTGAAAATAACAGTGTATCATGAATAATTTAGTAACAAACAAATTCCGAAAAAGTATAAAAAGATATACGATCTGTATATCACAAGATTATTTGTTCACATAAATTTTGTTATCAGATCTTTTAATTCATCTACAATGGCAGAAATAAGATCCATGAATGAAATATTTTCTCCAAATCACTATTCCATCACTTTTGTATCACTCGTACGTAACATCACTTTTTCATATTTCCGAATGCCTTAACAATATCGAAATATTTATTATAAATCTTTACAAAATTTCGCTACAATATTTTTTGAATCAAGCTCCTGTAGTTTTTTGGAAGAACAGGGAGAGCTAATTTGAAATTTTAATTTCCTAGTTATGTTATCTTTTTGGAATAGAGTGGTTGTTAGAAGAAAGAAATATACGCTTGATTTGTGGGGTTCAATTATATTTTCTGTTTTTAGTCCCTTATGCAAATTGATAACAAAAACGTTTAAATTAATGTATCGCTCTCACAATTATGTATCCGAAAAATATAAAACATAAGGGATTTTTATAATTAAAGAAAGAATAGAAATATAATGTGATTTATCTATTACACTATATGATTTGCATAATTTTTACATAAATAAATTGTGCTACCCCACTCGATATTCACATATAACACATAAGTCATAAACTACATTTAAATATGCTCATTGTGCTATAGGTACTTGAAAACAATGTAAAGCATATGATATATAATCATACATAAGTGATTTCAAGTTTCAATATCTTCATTTATTTTTTCTTTATGCATCAAGTATTCTAAATTGGGTAAATCACATAAATATGCTTTGTCAAGAAAATATTTACCATCTATGACAATATAATTTTTCTAACTGATTATAACATTTTTTAATAAAAAAAGTACCACGCTTCGCTTCTGTGCCTTGTTTCTCTTCCTCCTCTGTTTCTTTTTATTTTACTTCTTCTCTTTCTGTCATTCTTTATCTTTCTCCTCCTCCTCTTCTTTTTATTGAAATTTTTATTTAAATAACTCTCCTCAAATCAATTTTATTCATATTTCACTATTTTTATTCAAAATCATGACGATTAGAGGAACAAAAATACCAAAAAAATATATAAAATTATATTTTCAAGAAGAAATTTCAAATCTCTAAAATCACTACATCAAGAGTTCACCGTTGATGATCATTTTAATTCATTATTTGAATTTTACGAATTTATAGTTTCTATAGGTTGTTCCTACAAATAATTGAAAATGACGTTTGGGGTTTCTATCTCAATTTTAACAAGGTTTGGTTAAATTTATACAATTGATTTTATAAGAAATATTATATTAAAACTCAAAAAATGTGAAGTTTACAAAACTATGTGGCAATTGCATTAAAGTTATATTAGATATGCTTCATAATTGTATTAAACTTGTATTAAAATAATTTGAGAAACACATTTATAACATAGGCACAATACATTTGTAATAAAATATTGCAAACATCGCTCTTTTTCTTTGAGATACAAGTCAAAATAATTTATAAGATATATATAGTACACGTTTATTATGAATAGTACATTTATAATATATATTGCACACTTCACTTCTTTCTTAGTGATACCAACAAAAATAATTTAGGTAACACACTAATATTACATCTTTAAGACACACACAATACATTATAAATACATATTGCAGTCGTCACTCATTTTTTTAGTGATATAAATTAAAATAATTTACAAGACATGTAATATAAATTTTACGTAAACAATACATTTTTAATACATATCGCAAACATTACTCACGTTCGTAGTGATACAAATCAAAATAATTTATAAGACATACAATTCATGTTTTATTCATGAATAATACAAGTTTAATTCAGTTTTTTCAATCCTTCTTCATTTTCTTTTCCGATTCAACTTTAATATTATGTAATACACTTTTAATGCAAATTTAATTCATTTTGAAGTTTATTGGTTGATTGGTTACTATTTGATTACTTGTTTAATTCATTGTTGATACAAGTTTAATTCACTTCTATAGATCAATGTGGTCTTTTATTAGTTACGTCTTTTATTTGTGCTTGATTCTTTCTTCTAATTCAACTTTAATATTTGTGTAATACAAGTTTAATTCATTTTGTAGTTTATTTGTTAATTTGTTACTATTAGATTATTTGTTTAATTCATTATTGATATACGTTTAGTTCACTATATAGATCATTGACTAGTTTATTAGTGATGTTTTTTTATTCATGCTTAATTCTCTCTTCTAATTCAACTTTAATATGTATGTAATACATTTTAGTACAAGTTTAATTCATTTTGCATGTTATTGATTGATACATTTTGAATTTATGTTTGATTTTATTCTAATTCAACTTCAATATGTATGTAATACATTTTTATTCAAGTTTAATTCATTTTGTTGTTTATTGTATATCTTCATTTGTTACAAAAGATGAATCATATCTTCGAATATCACTTTTCTCTTATGAATACACCTTTAGATTTGAGAGAATATAGACCATATAGATGACATCATATCTTCAAATCTCCATTTATTTAAACCTTCATATCTTCATATATACTCAAATCTACAAATTCTGATCAAGTATAAATGCAATTATTTATACAATCTTCGTTATAATGGAAATTGTCGACACACCAAAGCAATAAATAAATAATTTATCGACTTCTTCTACAAACTAAGCAACCCCGATTCTTCAGTTTATGAATCCCTAAATTTTTTATAGATCTTTCTTTTGATAGAAGTTTTTTATATATATAATATTGAATGATCAAGGAAGAGCATAGAGAGAAGAGTTGCAGGGAGAAAAAAAAAAGATAGAAAGAGCATACAAAGAGACGATGAAGAGAGAAAAGAAAGAGAAAAAGAACATAAAGAGAGAGAAGGTGCAGTGAGGAAAAGAAGAAGCGAGAGATAGAAAGAAATGGAATTAAATCTAATAAAATAAGTATACATAATATTGCTATATATTGCTATAGATGGTAAAATTTAAAGAATATGTCTAAAAATAGTAATTATTAATTAAAAGGGACTCACCCAAGTAATTAACCCTTCTAAATTCTTTGGCCTTTTGTTGATTCGGATTCCTGCAGTATGTAGGAATCACCAAATTGAGAATTTAACTCACCTTAGTTTTCAATTTTTCCATTTTTAATGTTTGAACTCAAAATATTTAATTAAAGATACGAATATTTTATTCATTCTATCACACTCCTCAATAATAAATTGACATATTATACCATAAGAAGTCTATACCTCAAGATCCAAACAACAGAGGATAATGGGCATGCGATGGTTTTCAATTTAAATGGGCCTCCGCCAAGATTATAAAAATATTGGAAACTTACATAAATGTTATAAGTTTAGGAACTATTTACTTAGATACACTTTAGTTTGCAATTTTATGAATTTTATCAGATTTTTGTGCAATCAAATATGTTGAGATACATGTATCTCGGGGTACACAGGGTCAAAATTATGTGTAATTTGTTCTGGATACACTATATTCAAGTAGATTCGCGTGTATCTAGGATACATAAAACATTACGCTCACCTCCCTTGCCTCTCTCCTATTTCGTTTGGCACTCTCTTATATATCTAATATTTCAGATACATGTGAATCAAACTAGATACATATATATACATGTATTTAGTGTGTATCTAGTGTGATTTTCATGTATCTAAGATAATGGCTATCTCGATCGCCTCCCCTATCTCGATCGCCTCTTTCCTTATTGTATGTGTCTAGTAGAAAAAAATACACATAGCTAGGTGTATCTTCCTCAATATATGATTAAAAGAACTCTTAATTAGTAATAAAATACGTAATATTTTGAAAATATAGATAATAATCATAGATATCTTAGTGAAGTATGTCTAAAGATATAGTTTCTTCTAAGAATATTAATCGAAATGATGATTATTAATTAGCAGCAAATCATCTGTTGATAATGTTGAGGAACATATCAATAAAGCAAATCAGTTTTATTGGCTGTATATTTTACTAAGAAAATATCATAATCTATCCTTTAACTGTTTCTCATCGTTTTCTTTCTTCTTTAATTAGTCTAATAAATATTTGGAGAAAAATAGTTCAATAAATAGTCGGTATATACCTTATGTATAGTTAAGTTGTGTGCAATTTTTGAATGTATGATAATGTATAATTAGTATATAGCCTATGTAGAGCTAAGCTATAATAAGTTTTCTGAGTATATCATAATATATAATCAATGCATACTTTCTAGGACTTTTGACTATTCTTTATGTAATAAAAACATTGTAGTTATATTTGTGGTAAACTAATAATTACTTAATGTATATATTAATTATATCCCATTATAGTATTCAAAAGATTAGAAAACTATCAATCGAAATTATCAATCATGATATTGTGTGCGTGTGGCGGTCTTTAATTTGCGCTTTGGAGAGATAATAAAGTGATTCATTACAAATTAAATTAGTCGTAAAATCATCTGTTGATCATATCAATGAAGTAAATTAGTTTTATTAGGATGTATATTTTACCATGAAAATATTAAAATCTACTTGCATATGCATAGGAGAAATCAAATGGCGAAAATAATTAGTTTAAAAAATAATGATGTTTTGGTGATGATCAATAGATAAACTTGTTTAATTCACATAGGCACCTTTGTACAATACTTGCAATTCATGGCATTGTCTGGTTTTATGGAATGCATATTTCAATATAAAATAACATTAATACGATTTTTTGTGAACTTCATTATTCTTGTTGGTTGATATTTATTTTCCTCCTTTCTTTCTCTCTAGTGTTTTGATACATTCAGTAAGTGTGACACACACTAAACATGTTTTGAAAAAAAGAGAGCTAAATTATGCCAAACAAACATAAATATAATTTACAAAATAGAAAAAGAAATTCACACACTATAACTAAACGTATGCATACTTATTTATCAAACATATTAAGATTTCACATTTTGTAGTAAACCTAGGAAAGACCAATATGCACAACCCATTCTCAAAGTCGTTTTAGTTTTATTTGCGTATTATCCTTGTTTTTCTTATTACTGTATATTTAATGTATCATTTACGAGATGCGGGGAAGGTGGTATGATTTTCAAGGAGATCAAATAATTATTGGATGAGTTTTTCAATTTTGAAGATTTGAAAGTTGAATATTTAATCAAAGTCAATATTTTAGGTTAACTAGCTTATGTTATGTCCGGAAGGTGATTTTTACTTGATTGACTGGTTGATAATGAATTTTTAAATGGTTTTTTAGTTTTTTTATATAGAAAAGAATGAAGTATTTGAAAGTGTACTTAATTATGTATTATTGATCATTTTCAAGAGAGTTTTTGATCAAAAATATCTTTAAACTATGTCTTATTAAACTACATCGTTAAAGTATTATTCTTAGCAGAAAACATCCTTCAAGTACTAAAAGCGAACAATTTCATCTTTTATGTATCATCAAAAAACTAAGGGATCCTACAAAAATATGAGTTGTTCACGTGATTATCAACAAAAGTCTTTCTAAATAATTTCATTACCTGCGGTAAGAAGTTTCTGAAAAAAATATTAAAAATCTTAGACACTATTTTTTACTGAAACAAAAAATATTTGGAAGGTAAGAGGATAAATGATCTGCTCTTTTTCTTATTTAGTAACGGAAAGAAGTTGGAGCTTAATCATCTCTACTTTTTTCATAGTCAAACTGTATTTAGATCAATAAATCTCTGGGCTAATATGATAGAAGTGATTAGAATATTGATTATGGCTCGCATTTGAGTTTCATTCTACATTATTAGAAATGAAAGTTTCTAACTAATACACCGCTGCTGACATATTCAATTGAGAAGAAACATATTTCAACTAATAATATGTCTAATATCAAATTACATGAAAAATAAATGGAAAAAAGTGTCGAATTAAAAGACTTAACTAATGCTAAACTCAATTAGTAAAAAGTTTAATTTTAGTATTTTTTGCGTATCTAATAATAATAATCACGAAGAGATGACTTGATGTATGTGGATCAATTAGTTTTCTGATAAATTTAAGTAAAGGGATGAAAATTATCCACTTTTAAATACTCGAGGAATGTTTTCTACTAAAAATGATATATTAACTAAGGTGATTTTTACCTGGTTGACTGATTGATAACAAACTTTTAAGTGATCTTTTAGTTTTTTCTATAGAAAAGAATGAAGTATTCGAAAGTGTACGATTATTGATCATTTTCAAGATATAACAAGTCATTGAGTACAATTGTAATGCTAATACTTATTTTAATATTTTGTGATTAAATATTTCGCTACTTTTTAAATATATACAAAGATTCAGTACTTTTTGTTGATTATTGCTACATATAAATTAATTTTATTAGAAATTCACAAGTTTAAAATCCTGAATTCATCTATGATTCGAGGTATTGCTTTGTATTAATGATTTTTTTTTTATATCTAGAGTTTAAATTAAAATATTTAATTAAGAAAGGAGCAATTCATCCAATACACCATTGATTTTGAAGATAAATGGTGTGGTGGTTGATGTGAAGAAGATAAACCGTGTGAAATGTCTCTATTATTAACAAATAATAATTGAGTGTCATCTAAATTATGTCATTATACACGACTTCTTGGTCTAGTATTACAATCAATAAAATGATAATTATAATAACTTTTGCTACTTTTTTTTTCTTGTATATATGCACGGGTACAAACTTTCTTTTTTTTTTCTTTGTTAATGATTTAAATGAAGACTTCTTGTAAGTTATCAATGTCCATAATATTAACAGTTAGCAACAAAAAGCTGAAGAGGAGCCTATAAAGATGAAAAAGTGTGATTACTTTTTTCCCCATTCATGAATGCATTACTTAGTGGAGTGGTTTTTTACAGCCTTTTCTTTTCATTTCTCTGTAGTTCATATTATGTATCTGGAATTCCATAATCCATATGATACGAGTGAATATTGTTTCTTCCAAAAAATGGAAGGTTGTATGCGAAAACTTTTAGCTGTAATAAATATAAGACATTAGTAAAGAATGTTAAGTCTTTACCAACATTAGTTAAGTGTCATTAGAATCAATATTGTTAAAGGCTTTATGAACATATATAAAAAGTATAAATTACTACTAAAAATACATATTTAATCATAATTAAGTTATTATGTGTTGTTTATTCTATTTCGATTATCGCACTATTTTGTTGTTGTTTCTTTCTTGTAGACTTCACATTATTTTAATTGTTATGTTTTCGTCATTATTTTCTTCTTTTACTGGATTGGATGCGCACTTGAATCGAAAGTCTTTCAGAAACACTCTCTAGCTCCACGAGATAGTGATTTATGTATGTGTATACTCTACTCTCCTCAAACTCCACTTACTGAAAATTTGTAAATATATTATTATTAATCTTATTAAATTATAATATATATATATATATAT
>NC_028647.1:57382800-57385913 GCF_001406875.1 Solanum pennellii | reverse complement strand
ATATATATATATATATATATATATATATATATATATATATATATGGTCATAAAACTTGTAAATCATAGCTGGAATAGTTTGATAAGTAGGTTTTAGTTTGGGAGGACACTCTAATTTACCATTGCACTACAAATTGGTGGATTTGAAGAAAGGTCCTTCAACTCTAGCAATTTTTGTTAAGTACTTATTTGTCCACGTTGACCTAGCAAACCTCATAAATTTGTTTTCTAGGTTAAGCCATCATCAAGTTTAAAATCATATATATTATCATTTATTATATGCCTTATAAAGTTCATTTAAAGCAGGAAACTTTCGCATATAGTCACTCAAAAATAGTTTAATTACGCTTTATAGTTATATTTTTGCTAATTATGTTTTGTAGCTACATGTTATAGGGAGTAGAGTGACGATCGAGATTGGGAGAAGGAGGAGAGAAAAGCAAGAGAGAGCAAAGAGTGTGAGAGAGGTGAATTGTATATCTATATTGGTTAAATAATTGTATATATGTAATTGATATACATATGTATTTATAAATCTGATTAGCGAGATTGGGAGAGGGAGTGGGAGGAGAGAGGTGAGTGAGAGAAGACAATAATTTGTATAATTTGCATTTTGTTTGAGTACGTTTGTATAATGTGCATCTCTTTTGTATAATTCGCGGGTACGTTTGTATAATTAACGTATTTTTATATAATTGAGTAATATAAAGTCTGAAATTGTACAAATATAATCAAACTCCAAATAACAAATTGATACAAATATAAACAGATGAACTTTAAACAGTTATACAAATTTTTAACTGAGGGTATAATAGGTAAAGAACTTATCCAATCCTAATTTATCAAAATAGATAAGTAACTAGGAATTAAAAAAAAAATGTGAACAAGTAATTAGGGAATGAGAGTAACTTTTAAGGGTATCTACTTTTAACTTTTTTTTTTCAAAGTTTATTATTAAAATAACACCCTCTAATTACAAGAAACATTATTAGTAGGAAGTGTCTCATGTTGATAGGTGCCACTCGTGTGCCTAA
This sequence comes from Solanum pennellii, assembly GCF_001406875.1. Taxonomy (NCBI): domain Eukaryota; kingdom Viridiplantae; phylum Streptophyta; class Magnoliopsida; order Solanales; family Solanaceae; genus Solanum; species Solanum pennellii. The sequence continues at coordinate 57,384,880 of NC_028647.1, read as the reverse complement.
TATAATGCTATTGCAAAATCTTAATTTGTTCCAATTCCCACTCAAAACTCACCTTTTCTTATATTTTTTTCATCGAAAAAACAAGTTTAAAGTATTATTTTTTAAAAAGTAATTAATAAATGGGGATATTTTGTTGCTCATTTGTACTGTAAATTAACAAAGATTATTTGTCTTATTATTTGAAAATGTGCCAAGAACTTTTTATCCCATAACGCAACAATATGCTTTTTCGATATGGACTAAATTGTTTGTGCATATACATTCACATATCATTTTCAAAGGAAAAAACAAAGTTAATAGGTAGTCTCACATATGTCACTCTTTAAAAGTCAATTTCCAATTTCTGTTTCAAAATAAAGTACATATAAGATTTTTTATCTTTTTCTTGTGAAAATGAAATTCAGAGGACAAAGTAATATCTAACATTATTATTAATAACAAAGATATTCTATATAAGAAAAGGTTCATTATTAAATTTTTAACTAAATTCTAGTGAATTAAAAGATACTGGAGTAAATGCTACATGACTCGGTTGTGCTCATACTAATATTTTATTTTATCTTTTGTTATCCAAAATTGTTCACTCAATGTAATGCCAATATAATAATACATATCTTTAGCCCTTGAAGAAAGCCAAAAGTCAATTCTAAAGGTATTTATCCCTCTCCCGCCAATAAAAATAATTTTTAGCAGCAATAAATTACATATTAACAGAGAATGATGAAGTCTTTATCAATATTCAATATAAATTTTAAAAATATTTACAAAAAATACTAAATGCCGCTAAACATAAATTTTTAACGTCAATTAAGTTATTGCCGCTAGATTATTGCCGCTAAAGATCCGTAAAACTAAATAAGTATCAAGTTCTAAACCTTAAAGAAATATTAATGGCACTTTTGAAAAGTTGTGTGTAAGTTTTACATATACTTTTTTAATAGTTTAAGCTAAAAGGTATGATAATCAAAATATCCAAATATATATTTCTCTAAGATGAGCCAAATTTGACAAAATAATGAAAGGATTAGACTAAATTAACTTAGTAACTTTACACATTGGTGGGAATCAATGGCAGACAAGGCATCATCATAGTGTTTTCATCCCTTTTTTTTTTTGCTGTTAGAGTACTTAAGTTCGACAACTTTTTAGGGTGGGCAAGAATATAATTATTACACATTTTTCATTTTCTTTTTTCATTTAAATTATACATATAGCAAGAAAAAGTTGAAAAAAATGTATTTATACTTTAATTTATTTTTTAATAACAAATAATAGTTGATTTAGCGCTATCTATTGTCTTTGACAATAAAATTCTAGGTTGGTGGATGAAATGAAGGGATTTGAACCTTTGACCAAGAGGACATGAAAGCTTAAAATGTTTCTTTTTTGTCATTAGTTTTTTTTTTTTTTGAATCATTGTCATTAGATCAATAAATACACTATGTTAATTAAGTTATTAACAATCATATTTTTTAATATGTATATTTTATTAAATTTTTTAATATAAATATAAAATCTATGCAAAATTACTGAATTTTCGAGAACCTTCATCCAATATTTTTAAATCTTGGCTTAACCTTTTCTTTTTCTTCTTTTAATTAATCATGTGTCCTAAATCCAATTCATATTGGAGAATAACCATTATCTAATTTTAGACTTTTAGCGCTCACTAACTATGAAATTTTGTTATTAAGACTTAAATTCGAGAAGTTCAATTTGATTTTAAAAGATACATATAAAAACTTTTACCATTCCACCACACTTCAATTCTTCACTTAGGTGGAAAGGTTTGCTTTTTGTTCCAACAAAATGATGGCCGGCAGAAACTCAACTTTGTGAAACTTGAAATGTATATTATGTATATTTTAGGGTATTTAAAAATTGATGGTAGGGCAAATATGTCAAGCAACAAACCCTAAAAGATAGGCCCAAAAAAGAAAAGAATTAAATTGTTAAATGTTAAAGATTTTGTGTCACCTAAAGTGAAAGGATTAGGGATTTTAGGTAAAAGGATCCTTTTCCAAAGATGTCATTCTTTATCATGTGGAGATGGATATATATATATATATATATATATATA
>NC_028647.1:57377713-57382531 GCF_001406875.1 Solanum pennellii | reverse complement strand
TAAATGGCCCTCAAAACCAACATTTAATTTAAAAAAGAGAGGAGCAATGGTGGGGTATGCAGCGGAGCATGGTGGGGTTTGCCAAGCCATTTTTAAGATGTTGGCATCCATATATATATATATATATATATATATATCAAATGAATTTGTGTCATTCCTCTTTTATTTGTTGAATTTAAGTCTTATGTATTGACGGTACACAATCATATCATTAATGAAGGTAGGTACAAGTAAATTTAGGGGATGATAATTAATTGGTCTATAAATAAAATGATAATCAAACTTGTTATACTCTAATAAATGAAGGTAAATTCTAAAAAAAACAATTTTTAATAGTACTAATAAATATTCAATATCACTATAGATTTTAGAGACATTTAAAAAGAGTATAAGCTGCCTAAAAAACTTATTTAATGTCAATTAAGCTATTGCTATATTGTTAATTAATACTTTCTCTGTCCGTAATTACTTGTTCCCTTTTGAATATACACACTTATTAAGAAAATAATAATGGACATAGTAAGTTTACCGTTTTACCCTATTAATTATGAAGTAGATGAAATAAAAACTTAAAATTTTTAAGAAATTCCAACTTTTCTCAAAGTAATTAATTGAGGGTATAATAGGTAAAAGAAATTGTCTTTTCTTGATTTGTGAAAATGGACAAGTAATTAGAGACGACTAAAAAAAAGTGGACAAATAATCAAGGACAAAAGAGTAATCCTTAAAGATCATTAATTTTCGGGAAAAGGGTCTGATATACCCCTCAACTTTGTCATTTGGAGCTGATATACCCCTCGTTATAAAAGTGGTTCATATATGCCCTTACCGTTATACAAACGGCTCACATATACCCCTGCCGTTACAAAATGGTTCACATATACCCTTTATTTAACGGAAGTTAAAAAATTAGTTTTAAATTTATATTTGTTACTTCTAATTTTTTTTAAAAATTATTTAGTGGTATATATGATTCTTCTATCAAAGTTCAAGGTATATTTTAATTTTTTTCATACATAAATTATTTTTTGACTTCTTTTATTATAATTATTTGAGTTTCTTATTCTTATTTTGTTTTTTTTCTTTCATTCCTTAGTTTAAAGAAAAAAAATTAAACTATTTTTTTGTGTGTATTGTAATTTAATTTCGTATTCGAAGAAAAAATTTGGTCATCTACAATAAGTTTTACAAGAATATTAGTGAAACATAAATAAATTTGATTATCAAAATAATAATTATAAATTAGTCATTGCAACAAAAAAAAGTCAAGAAAATATGTTTGACGAGGATTAAATTTACTCATATGGGATTATATTTTTTAGAAAAAAATAATAAAAATTTGGATTAAAATTATTTTTTTTTCATTTCCGTTAGAAGAAAAGGATATATGTGAGCCATTTGTTTACAAATAGGGGTATATATGAGCCACTTTCATAACAAGGGGCATATCAGCTCTAAATGATAAAGTTCAGGGGTATATCAGACCCTTTTCCCTTAATTTTCCGTGCTCTTTGATCAACTAATCAACTAATTGTTGGTTAGAATTATGTATAACAAGAATGGCTCAATGATCAACCAAACAGTTGACTAATATAAATTATGAAAGGCTAATGTGGTGGTTTGTTGACCTTAATTTACAACATCTTTTATGGTTGAGGAAATTTATATAATTATTTTAAGGCTCCCATTATATACAATTATTATATCTAACTGGATTCAGTTGGAACACTATTTGCTAATTTAATGTAATCTCATTAAGAAAATTAGAGCACATAGTATCAAATTTCAGATCGCCAACCACATGGTGAAGAAATTAATAGAAATAATTTATTGGTTGTGAAGAAATTAATAGAAATAATTTATTGGTTAAGTACATATTGATTACGAAAACGAAAAATTAACGATAGACAAATTTTTATAGCTAAATATGTATTAAAAAGTTATGTTAATCTTATTTTGTCTATGGATTATAAAATAAATATAATTAGCTAGGAACGCTATAGCATTGATTTAGCTCAGTTTCTTATAAATTTCATACTTAATTTCATATTTTCTAATAGCGATTAGAGGTGGAAATTAATATAGTCACCGAAGCTTACATGCTTAATAAATTACGATATCTTTTTAGTCACTCAGGTAGTTAGGAACTCTTCTTTGAAAATTCTAAAATTAAATTAGCTACCATGCATTAAACTTTATAATTTTATGATTATTAGTGGAGATAATCATTTTCAAGGATCTCTAGGGCCACTAAAATTTTAGTGAGGGTTCTTACTTCTTATCTTACCAAATCATATTTTGACCAAAACAGAATTAACAAATAAGATGTGTTAAATAGATTCTATGGAAAACATATAAGTGAATAGTATTGAAAAGAAAGAAAGCAATTGAGAAAATTTTTGTTCTCCTTTCATTCAATCTGTACATGTGCATTTATACAAAGCAAAAGGAATAAATGTGTTACTATACTACCAGCTGTCCTTCTCTTATTTGTTTCTCTCTAACTGACTAATTGTAAATTTATGAACATAAATAAAAACAATATTTACATATATAATGGAATATATCTGGAATATTGCTTGGACAACTGTGATGATTCTCAAATGAACGATCACGATAAGCATGATGAAGATAAGACTGGTTGTAATCAAAGGCTGAGATGATTTGAAATAGGAAAGAGGATAAAAATGTCATAAAGATGAGAGATAATCAGACTTTGTCCCTCATCTTTCGTCCATTCTCTTTGAGCTCTGAATCGAGTTCACTTCCATGGTGAAACTCAGTGTTGCGATCACCAACATCCCCCCTCAAGTTGGGAGGGGTGGATACCACACGCAACTTGCCGATGATACTCAGATGAGCAGGACCAGACAAAGGTTTCGTGAAAATATCAGCGACTTGAGACCTGGAGCGGATATAGGAGAGGGATATGATTCCAGCCAAAAATTGTTGGCGAACGGAGTGACAGTCTAAGTCCACATGCTTTGTGCGTTCATGAAAAAATGGATTACGAGCTATGTGGATAGCCGCTTGGCTATCAGAGTGAAGGGACACGGGTAACGATGGAGGAACAGACAAGTCGTCAAGCAACCGAACCAACCAGGTAACCTCTGCAACCACTCTTCTCATAGAGCGATATTCTGCTTCAGCAGAAGAAAGAGACACTAAAGGTTGTTTCTTGGACTTCCAGGAGATCGGAGAACCCCCTAGACTGATGTAAAACCCGCTGATGGAGCGACGAGCAATTCCCCCAATCAGAATCACAATAAGCAAGAAGGCGAAAAGAAGCATGGGAAGACATAAATAAATCCAATCCAGGATGCCGGAGGAGATACCGAAGACAGTGATAAGCAGCGGTTAAATGAGGTTGACAAGGACACTGCATATATTGACTGAGAGTCTGAACGGCAAAGGACAAATCCGGTCGTGTAAGGGTTAAAAAATTAAGCTTTCCCAACAGTCGGCGATAAAAAGTAGGGTCGGGTAAAGGCTCACCTTTATCTAGAAGTAGCTTATGAGCAGGATTTAGAAGAGAAGAGACAGGTTTGAGATGAAGATAGTCAAATTCAAACAACAAGTCCAAGGTAAATTTCCTCTAAGTTATAACTAAACCATGTGGTTCTCTCAATAATTCCATGCCTAAGAAAAAATTAGCTTGACCAAGGTCCTTAATCTGAAATTCCGAGTGAAGAAAATCTTTCAAAGACGATTGTTCAGTAATATCATCCCCAGTAATTAAAATATCTTCAACATAAATAGCCACAATGGTTACTTTGCCGGAGAGTTGTCTAAAAGATAGTGAATAATCATTTAGAGAACAAGTGTAACCTTTAAAATTAAGAGTTGTTGTGAGCCTGACATACAATTGCCTAGAGGCTTGTGGTAAACCATAAAGGAATTTCTTCAATAGACATACATGATTAGGAGTGGGTGGTGATAAACCAGCAGGGAATTTCATAAAAACCTCTTCTTGTAAATCACCATGTAGAAAAGCGTTATTAACATCTAACTGAGAAATATTCCAATTCTTTTTTACTGCAATGGCAAGTAAGCATCTAATGGTAGTCATCTTAACCACTGTAGAGAAAGTCTCAGTAAAATCAATGCTCTCACGTTGAGTGTCTCCCTGTATAACTAAACGAGCTTGAACCTTTCTAAGGAACTATCTGATTTATACTTCACCCTATAAACCCATTTGCAAGGGAGAGCCTTCTTCCCAGGAGGCAAGAGAACAACTTCCAAAGTTTTGTTGGCCTCAAGTGCATCAAACTCCTTGGCCATAGCAGCTTGCCAACCAGGATGGAGAACAGCTTGAGAATAGGAGGTAGGCTCAGAAATGTATAAAGTAGAATTAAGGAGGGATTGATTTGTAGAAGATAGAGCAGAGAAAGGTAATATAGTAGGTCAAGAGAAACTGAAAAACATGATTCAGTAAGTTGAGATGTGACAAAAACAGAATTGCATAAGTAATCAGCAAGATAAGAAGGAGGTTGTTTGACTCTATTAGACTTCCTAGTAATAGGGAGAGGGGGTGAAGGAGTTGTGGAAGAAGAAGAAATGTCGGCATGTAGATGAGAAGATGAATGTGAGGATTCGAGAGGAATTAAATCTGAAGTAGAAATAGATACAGGGAGAGAAATATCAAAAGGATCATGATCAGGATAACAAAGAGAATAAGGATCCGAATGTAACGACCTGTTTAGTCGTTTTGAGCTGCAGATTTTATTTCTGGAAAAACTGGCTGAGACGACGGAACCCACGACGGACCGTCATGGGCACGACGGACCGTCGAGGGAGTCTCGTTCCAAAACACTTAGA
>NC_028647.1:57324579-57370416 GCF_001406875.1 Solanum pennellii | reverse complement strand
TTTTTATTAATGAGTTTAAGTCTTCCGCATTACTTTCTGTTGATATTAAATTGAAATGTTAAGGTTTAGATTGGTTGGTTCGCTCACATAGGAGGGTAAGTGTGGGTGCCAGTCGCGGCCCGGTTTTGGGTCGTGACACCGAAACAGGAAATAAATGCTTATGACTTGAAGTTGAGGAAAAAGGAAAAATAGATTCATGGAATCGAACATGTCGAGAAACAAAAACCTTCATAGTCTGAAGATTTAAAAGCGTGTAACCCTTCTTTCCAAAAGGATAACCTAAGAAAACACTTGGTATAGACCTAGGATCAAACTTGTCTCTCAATTGAGAGATAGTACAAGCATAGGTTAAACAACCAAATGTCCTAAGATAATGATAAGAAGGAGGCTTACCAAATAAGATTTTATAAGGAGTTTTGAATTAAAGAATGCGAGATGGGAATCAATTGATTAGAAAAGTGGCAGTGAGGATACAATCACCCCAAAAATGAATGGGCAATTTTGATTGATATAAAAGGGCTCTAGAAGTCTCAAGTAGATGTTTGTGTTTCCTTTCAACAATTCCATTTTGTTGTGGGATATATACCCAAGTTGTATGATGAATGATACCCTTTGAAGAAAAGAATTGATCTGATATTTCAAAACTTCCCCCAAGTTCCATGGCATTGTTGGATCTGATGGTTTTAACTTGTTTACCAAATTTGTCGTTCAGTCTGGCTAGAAACTGTTTTAGGACTGTAAAAGCATTTGATTTAGTGGAAAGGAGATAAGTCCAAGTAGCCCTACTAAAATCATCAACAGTGGTAAGGAAATATCAAAAACCTTCAAGAGTGGGTGTTTTATATGGCCCCCAAGTATCTATGTGAATTAGATCAAAGACATTAATGGTAGATCTAAGACTTGAGAAAAATGGCATTTTAACTTGTCTGGCCTTGGCACATATATAACAAACATCAATAAAATTACTAGAAGAATAACAAAGAGATGAAATATTCTTCATATTACTTAAAGGCAAATGCCCCAAACGATTGTGACATAGACTTACATCGGTAGGAACAGTAGCAAAAAAAGAAACTGAACTAGATAGGTTTCTACTTTCATTACAAAGAGTAAAAACTGAATTAGATTTACTAGGTACATCTAGAGGATTGCAACTAGCAGTAGGCTTGATAGTGTGAAGAAGATAGATGCCCTGCTTAGCCTCCCCAAGTAACATTGGCCTCTTCATTGGAGGGGCCTGCAAAACAGTTCCAAAGGAAGTAAAAAGAAGAGATGAATTAGCTCTAGAACATATTTTGTGAACTGAAAGAAGATTGCACATAAAACTAGGAACAAGAGAACATCTACAACAGTAAAATTGGGTAAAATGTTGACACTTCCAGCTTGAGTGACTTTAATTCTTTCTGAATTAGGAAGATTAACATAAACAGGAGCGAGTAGAGGGTGAATATTGAATAAAATCTTGGAATCATGGGTCATATGCTCAGATGCTCCTGAATCCAAAATCCAGATGATAGATTTAGAAGAATGCATAGAAGTAGAAAGAGTTTGAGCTATACCAGCACAGTTAGCAGATATATGAACCTCAGAGTTTGATTCACCTTGAGTTCCTAACTTGAGGTGTTGAAAATCTTGATGCATACGACACATGTGCTGATATTGTTCCCGTGTGAATTCTTTCTCAGGGAGAGCAATTGAAGAATTTCCTGCATCAGTACCTGTGTATTGCATTACTCTGTGCTTGAGGTTTCTTTCCTTTGGTAAATTTGAAATCTGCTGGGAAGTCGATCAACCTATAGCAGTTCTGTATTGTGTGCCTTGTCTTCTTACAATAAGTGCAGAATAAGTTATTCTTTGATCCTTCAAAAATTCTTTTCTTCTCTACTGTGTTGAATTTTTTACCCCCATATTGTTGTCTTGCAGCCATGATAGCTGACTCAATTGGATGTTGAAAAGTCTGAATTTCTCTCTGCTTCTCATCTTGGATCAACAATGAGTGAGCTTGATTGACCCTTGGCAAGGGTGATATCATCAAGATATTGCTTCTAACACTAGAATATTCATCATTCAGTCCAATAAGGAACTGAATGAGCCTGACGTCTTGATGAGATTTAAGATTCATGTTCTTACCTCCACAAGAACAGACACAAGTGCAATGAGCACAAGTGTCAAGACTATCCAACTCATCCCAAATCCTTTTCACCTTGGTATAATAACCAGCTACATCTGAGTTTCCTAGTACCAAATCACTCAACTCTTTTTGGAGCTGAAATAATTTTGCACCATTGCACTGCCCAAACCTATCTTCAAGTTCTTTCCAGATGTCCTTAGCAGTTTTTGAATATAAGACACTTTCTGCTATATCCTTAGAAAAGGAGTTGAGTAACCATGAAATCACCATATCATTGCATCGATTCCATGCCTTATAGGTTGGTGAAGAAATAAAAGGTTCACCAAGACTTCCATCAATGAAGCTGAGTTTGTTCTTGGCAGAAAGCGCTATGAAGACTGCCCTGTGCCAGCCACCGTAGCTCTTGCCATCAAAGATTGAGTTGACAAGCACCATTCCAGGTGAATCGGATGGGTGAAGATAAAAAGGATTAGAGGCATTATTGCCTTGGTTGATCTGAATAGTTGAATCTACTAGAGTTGAAACTCCAGCCTCTCCAACTTGAGATGTGGCAGTATCACCAGCCATGAGAGGATGAGGTCAAGAAAAAATGTAGAAAAAGAAAGAGGGACGTAATGAAGATTTTATTGCTCTGATACCATATTGAAAAGAAAGAAAGCAATTGAGAAAATTTTTGTTCTGCTTTCATTCAATCTGTACATGAGCATTTATACAAAGCAAAAGGACTAAATTTTTTACTATACTAACAGTTGTCCTTCTCTTATATGTTTCTCGCTAACTGACTAATTGTAAATGTATGAAAATAAATAAAAACAATATTTACATATATAATGGAATATATCTGGAATATTCCTTGGACAACTGTGATGATTCTCAAATGAACGATCAAGATGAGCATGATGAAGATAAGACTGGTTGTGATCAAAAGCTGAGATGATTTGAAATAGGGAAGAGGATAAAAATATCCTAAAGATGAGAGATAATCAGACTTTGTCCCTCATCTTTCGTCCATCATCTTTCGCCCTCATCTTTAAGCTCTGAATCGAGTTCACTTCCATGGTGAAACTCAGTGTTGCGATCACCAACAAATACACTGAGTACTGTCTAAATCCAAATAATCATAATTAAAGCATGTACTCTAGACTAATGAGATACTATCTGATTCTTACAAACATAATCAATATTTGGTTGGTGAAATATATGCAAATATTATTAATGTAAAACTTAGTTATGAGAAAATTTATGTATAATTTTATGTAAATAGTAGTGATGTTGGATTTAGTTATTCATATATTAGTTATTTCACCTTTTTCCTTACATAAAATAATGTATAAACATTCTCATAATTTTTACATATATTAGTCATTATGCAAATTTAAAATTGTAAATCAAACACTGCATACTATTTTTCATGAATATATATAACTTACCTCCTAATCAACTACCAGATATGATATGACTTGTACAAAATTCAGGGGTTGTTTCTTAGTTGGATAGAGTCATGCAAATATTATAACGTGACATTAGCTATGTAAGTATTAGTTATCTAGGGTTTAATTATGCAGATATTAGTCATATAAGGTTTAATTGATGCATGTATGTCATGACTCAACCCATCAGACTATATGGGCACCTACTCTAGCATCTAAAAAAGAGAACCCTTACCACCCAATTTTAAAACGGGAATCAATAAAACATAATCTAGCAATACTCCTAACTTCATTTAGAACAAATTACTTCGTAAAGAAACATACTACATGCTCCCCCAAAGAACTAGTCTAAATAGATACAAGAGCTTCTAAGAATACAAGTTATAAAAGAAATAAGACACAACTCTCACAACAAGGAACTATGAGTAGAAATTGTTGGAGATCATCATTGTCTTCAGTTATGAAACTGCATTGAATCCTGCTACAAGATTATGCAAAGTAGAACAACAATAGTAGTATCCGTACAAACAACAGGTATTGATAAGCATTATCGATCGACCCAAACCCACTACATAATATCATGCAAATAACCTAAGAAATATGCAACATATATACATATGCAGTTAGAACCTCGAACATTCAATCACCACCCTTACTACAACATACCCATATACTCTACCTCAAGTCACCCACCTCCTTTCACTATCAAATTCACCATCTAGTCATTCACTATCACTCTATAAACCAATCTACTACTCTTTTCGCAAATTTTTATGCCAACACATGTCTTAAAAACACTTTAATTATACAAAAATATGAATAAGTAACCATAACTTAGCAAAATAGATATACACAATTATAATCACATTTATAAAGCAGTCAAACTCTCGATCCTCACACACGCTTAACATTCACATGAAGTAAGTTTCACATGATCACAAACATCACAATCAGTCACATATTTTCAATAACCTAGGCCACAAAGGATCCATAATCATCATCTACAGTGTTTAACATGCAATCTCGATCTATGATCATTCCAGCAATTAAGTACACTAACCTGGCCTCTCATGGACTAATATGTGATAGATATAACACAATAAATAAATTTGATCCTCTCACATGGAAAAATCATGTCACAATCACGCCATGACGAAGTAAATTATATTCAAAAGAAATTTTTTTAATATTAAAAGTTCTAACACTTTAGATTTGGTTAAAAAAATAGGTGTTCACGGATAGTTTGGGTAATTACTCCAAAATCTTCATGTAGTTTATCCATCGGAGTTCAACTTTATTATACTTCATAGTACCCTAAGAGAACAAAGATGACCCCAAAAATTGAGTCATTCCTAAGGTACTTTTTTGTCAATCAGATACCTAATATAGTATCCATCAGCCTATCCAACCAAGTCAAACAAGTTTCTATATAGGTAGAAAGGGATCACGACTCGAATTTTCTTCAAGTATCTCAAATTCTTTTTACAATTTTCAGATGCGATTTCTTAGGACATGCTTGAAATCTTGCACACATCACAACATTGAACATAATATCATATATTTTTTGTTGTCAAGATAGAGGAATCTAATGATTCTTCCTTATATGATTTAATTTATATTCGAACCTGTTTCATCAACATCAATCTTAGAGTTTGTGAGTATTTTTCATTTTGCATCAACCATATGAAAATTTTTAGGAGCTCCCTCGTGTACTTTTCTTAACTTATAAAAGTTCTGTTTAGATCTTGCTTGATATGTATCCCTAAAAAAAGCTTATCTCACCTACCATACTCATTTCACACCCATTATTAAGAAGAATTTTTTGCACTCGCTCATACCATGTTATAGAAGACTATTTCAGTCTATACAGAGGTTTATCCAACTTGACCGCATGTTTTGGTTGATCAATATATCTTCTAAATCTAGAGATTGTTTGACATACACTTCTTCCTTTAGATAAATATTTAAGAAGACACTTTTCATATGCACTTGAAAGAGCTTGAAAGCAATGTATGCAGCAAACTCAATAAGAATTCTTACAACCTTCATGGAATGCATTAACTAATGTTCAAACTAATGTAATTCTTGTTTCATGGAATTAACCAAATCAATATTCTTAAGAATTCTTTACATTTTTGGTTCAATAAAGGATAAAATATTGAGAATGTGACTAGATTCCTTATTTGAGATCTAGAATGCATTCCTAAATCCAAAGGGGAAATGTGATTATCCAAGATGACTTATGCTTCCATCCTAATTCTTTTGAAACCTGTTGAACTTGATCTGCACCTGATTCTTCAAGTTTTAATTTTGTATATTCAGCTATACTTGACAAGTTACCTCAAAATTGTCTTGCGGGTTATGCTCTTCATCTTTCGCAATCTTTTTAAAAATATCAGCCTCCTAACTTGGATATTCAACATTGACTTCCTCAGTAAGACTGTCCCTCTGAATTTGTAGAAACTCTTCTATCTCTACATCACCCTTGTGTTTCAGATATTCAATTCCTTCATATTTATAGATGTAAAATGAACAGTTTCTTCAATGCACAATGTCCTCTTGCTACACGCTTTACATGCTTTGGTAGTTGATAAATATCCAACAAATATCTATTGATCACTTATAGGATCAAATTTTCCAAGATCATTATTTCCATTGTTAAGAACAAAATTTTACAATCAAAAACGTTATTGTAGTTTAGTTTACGATTACAATTGTTCAATAGTTCATACGGTGATTAACCATATTAAGCATCTATTCGTAACATACCAAGAACTGTTCACTACTTCAGCCTAAAAGTATTTTCAAAGATCAGCATCAATCAATGTAGTTCAACCAATATCTACAAAAGTTATGTTCTTTTTTTCAACCACACCATTATATTGAGGAGTTCTGGAGCTGAGAAATTGTGATCTATTCCACGTTCCACATAAGTATCTTGTATTCTTACATTCTCAAACTCTGTACCATAGTCTTACTTGATTTCTGTTATTTTGTAATTTAGTATCTAAATCATATTGGCAAATATCATCAAAACATCACAAGTTTCATTCTTGGACTTTAAAAACATCATCAATATGAATATTGAGAAATCATCTACAATGAAAAATATGCATTTCTTTCCTTCTATACTTTGAATCCATGCCCACATAGATTCATGTGAAGTAGTTCAAGTGGTCTAGTAATGATTACTTGTTTTTTCTGCTTATATGAGGATCTAATCTACTTTCCTCTACACATGCATCACAAACTTTTTCATTTACAAAATTGACTTTGGTAGTCCATAGACCAGGTATATTGACACAAGTTTGCCAGGAAGTTATGCACTAACATGACTAACTCTTCTGTGCCACAGGTTAACTTTTTCACTCTGAACACTGAGGTAAGTCAGGTCATCTCCAAAAGCAATATTCAGATCAGCCACATATATATATTACATCTTTTAGCATTGTGATTTTGAAAAATCAAGTTTGTAACAATGCATTTTTCTGAGACAAACTTATTTGAGAAATACTGAGCAAACTGTATTTTAATCCACTCACGTAGTACACGCCTTTAATTAAGTATTCTAGAGACTTTCTCATTCTCCCCACACAAAAATGTATTTGTTACTTTAAAGATTATTTTCAGCAGTCACTTCATAAAGTGAGCCAATCAGGACACTAGCTCGCCTTTTCAATTTCTTGATGGAGTAGAAGTTTAGGTTTTCCTTAAGATTAAGTAAGGTTACCTATTCATCTGATTTATCCATATGACACAAAGAGTCAAAAATATCTCCATCATCTTTCACTACAATGATGGAAGTGTCATTTGGGTGCTTAAGTTCATTAGAATCAGTTGATGTTGATATACCTCCCCGGGCAACAAAAGCTCTTTTGACAATATAATCAGCTGCAACTCTCTTTTTGAATATATTAGGGACCTTATAATTTTAAAGATCATTTTCATCCGTCACTTCATGAAGTTAGCTAATTGGGACACTAGCTAGCCTTTTCAATTTCTTGGTGGAGTAGATGTTTAGATTTTTTTTGAGATTAAGTAAGGTTACCTCTTTATCTGATTTATCTTCTGATTTATCCATAAGATAAAATGGGCCAAAAACATCTTCATTATCTTTCACTGCAATCATGAAAGTGTCATATGGGTCCTCAAGTTCATCAGAATCAATTGATATATCTCCATAAACACCAAAAAGCTCTTTTGACGACATAATCAACTGCAACTCTCCTTTCAAAATTGTCAGAGACCTTGTCCCTTTATTTTTATTTTATCACCTTCAACAGCTTTGGAAAAGTCTTTTGTCACAATTCGAGTCTACACCATGGACATAGCCGGCACTCGAGAATCATGTTGGTCCCCCAAGCAAATCTTCATCCTGCAAGCATACAAAAGCTTAAAACTGAAATAAACTCAATAACTCAAATACTCAACTTTAAAATATACGAACAATACTCAATAGATGAACTCAAAATTTGTAAAACCAACTCACAAAAGATACATATTGAAACTACTCAACTTTATCAATCTATGAAGCCTATACTATTACAGAAGGATATCGGGACAAGATCCATGAGATCTCACACTAACTGTAAGGTAAAGGTGAGATCCTCTGGAATATATGAAGGATCACCAAAGCTGGACTGAAACTATAAGTCATTCACGAAGTTTCTGTTGATGACCCTCAATACTTGTATATACATCATAAAATGATCAAAGCCAAATGACGTCAATACATTGAATGTACGAGCATGTAAGGGAAATTCTAAAGCATAAACATAAGCTTGAACTAATGGAAAAGAAATATACTTACCTTTTCTCAACTCAACTCAATGAAACATAGTTCCCCTCAACTCAGAGAAATAGGCCTAAACTCAAAAATAAGATACTCAACTCAGTGGAATATAGTTCAACTCAACTCAAAGAAATAGGGTTCAACTCAAAATTAAGATACTCAACTTAGCAATACGATACTCAACTCAGTTAAACATAATTCAACTCAACTTCGAGAAATATAGTTCCCCTCAACTCAGAAATAAGATACTCAACTCAACAATAAGATACCCAACACAACAAAATATAGTTCAACTCAACTAAGAGAAATAGGGATCAACTTAGGAATAAGATATTCAACTCAATGAAACATAGTTTAACTCAACTCAGAGATAGAGGGATCAACTCAACAATAAGGTACTCAATTCGTACTCAAGATACTTAACTCAAACTCAAGATACTCAGCAACAATAAAAGATGCAATATATGGAAAGCTTTTAAAACAATAGATAATAACTTAGTTGTATGCAAAAATACAATAATAACTCAATTGTATGAAAATACAATAATAACTCTGTTTGTATATAAAAGAAAAATACATAGCAACTCCGTGGGAGATCCTCTAACCAACAACTATCACTATGAGCTATGTGATGACACAACATCTAGCCCATGCTATCAGAGTTGTCCTATACTTTGCCAGGGTATAGAATCTAATCACTAAGGGGTCGTTTGGTAGGCTGCATTAGAAGAAATAGTCCATGGATTATGTAAGGTATTATTTAGTACTATGTTTGGTAGGAATTTGAGCCTATGTATAACTAATCCATGGATTAGTTATACCTCCAACATGGTATTATAGGATGTATTACTAATACCTTCCATTTGGAGGTATTAATAATACATAGGATATAATACCATGGGATAAGCTATGTAAAGACAAAAATATCCTAAACCATTTCAATTATTTTGTGTATTTTCTTGATTTTATTATTTATATTTGTATTAGTAAGTTTGTTTAAACAAATTGGCTTACAAATTATTTAGAGAGAGTTGTTTGTTACTAATAAATCCAATATAAATCAATACAAATTTGAAATGTGAGTTGTATATTTGTATATAAAGTTTGTGATCTAAATTGAATGTGTGTGTGTGTGTGTATATATATATATATATATATATATATTATTATATATATATATTATTATTATTATTATTTTGCTTGGTTTTCTAATTATTTATATTTTAAACAATTTAAAAAATTTACATACATATTAAAACTAAAACTTGCAATTTTATGTGTCCATGTAGATGGTTTATTCAATTTTACCGTTGTTGACCACTTTCTCGATTTTGAAAGTAGATGGTTTATCTTTTTTTAATTGAAAAATGACCTTTTATGAGTGATCAATTTATTAAGATGACAACTATTTATCCTCAAATAATTCAAGTGGAAAAAATAACAAACAAGACAACTAAATTGTTCTTCCCATAGCTAGTTAGAAGGTTATGAAAATAATATTGTCCAACAATTATCTATCTTGATCCAATTACATAATAATTCAAGGGTATAATTGGAAAGAAGCTTTTTATAGATCTATAATCCAAACACAAGATGAGGTGGGAAAAAATGAACCAAACACTTGATAAAAATAAACCCTGCATTACTAATCCCTGCACTACTTATCCCTGCATTACTAATCCCTGCATTACTAATCCATGCGTTATGAATCTTTGTACCAAACGACCCCTAAGTGGATACACTAGTCTACACTAAAAAGCAATAAGGAATCATCTAAAAAGTATGACCCTTTCTACCCACGTTAGCTACATGATTTATGGGGGTTGTGAGTTGTTAGAACTCTCCCCATATCGGTGTTCAAAACTACTCCCAAAATATAACTTTGCTTATTATGTTTTAAAAACATTTCCTCTTCATCAACTTTGAGATTATTACTCAAATTATTTCTGAAAACTGCACATGAACTCTTTGGAAATCGGTCTTTTCTCTCTTCTTAAATATAAAAACATTTACTCCTGGGAAAACGTATTTCTCATATATCATTTTGAAGAAAATAAACTCAACTTTACTCTTTCTCAACTCAGTGCTCAAGTCTTTAAAGCAAGTTTTACAAAAATTTATACAAAAAAAATTACTAAATTAGGGTTCATGCCTAATTAAAGACATGAACGACTCAATTTAAGGTTTTCAATAACAATGCATTGAACTCAATGCTTGTATCTCAACAACTCCAGAACTCAAGGAGTCAATAATACTACTCATCTCAACAATGATCGACTCGGAGCATGTAGAATAATGAGCATGAACTACTCAAATCAATGACTCAATGATACTTCTCATCTCAAGAATGCTTGAGTCATAGGATTCACGTGGCCTTATGGGTATGAATTACTTAATTCAAGGATCTTCATGGGTAACATGTAGTAGTCCTATGATTAGGATGATTAGAAGCTTAATACTCAAGACCTAGAACTTGAAGATACTACTCATCTCAAAGAAAATCAAGTTATGGAGTTCATGCGGAATTATGGACATGAACGACTTGACTCTAGGATCTCAATGATAATGTAGTATCATTAAACATTATCCTCCTTCTCATGCTCACTTACTTGGGTCTTGAACCAATTTAAAAGTTATTGTAGAAGACTCCTCGAAAATACTCAAAGGGACTTTCTCAAACTTTACTCCATCTTCTTTCTATCAACTTCATTATACTCCCTTCAAGTTTTAGGAACAACTCAAGTCACATCACTTTCCTTCCGTTCATTCATAGAAATGTGTGGTCTATCAAGGATAATGTCCCAAAGTTCATATTTTCAGTCATAATGTAGTCATGCATCCTAGTCTTCCACCAGTCATAGTACTGGTCATTGAATCGGGGGTCCTATGGTAGATTGTCCTTCTTTCAAATTTGGTGAGGCAATCATTTGAGCATGATCCTCTCTGGGTGTTAACCGTATAGATAGTACAAACTCTGATACCAATTGTTAACTTGTATGAGTCCACTTCAAGCATGCCTCTTGACAATTTTAAGAACGGTGAAGAACAAACAACTTAAAGTAATGAACAAGGACGCTTACATGGAAATCTTCTTACTCAAGGGAGGATAAAACCACTACCTGTCATACAATATTTCTCAACAACTTCCATTATCTTCAAGCAACACGTGACTACAAACTACTAAAATCACAATTGAACTCTTCACCCTCCAACTTGTACAAAACTATGCAACAACTCTATTGCCCACTATATTAATTACCTCTAGTTAATATAGACTTCAATCAAACACACCACGACTAACTCTAGCCATGAACTCAACTTCACTGTAGTTACAAATGAAATGATCTATGTTTGTTTATAGCTTAGGAATAGATCTTACAATAAACGAGCAGACAAAACAACTTTCAACGAACAACTTGAAACTTTACTACAAATCACTCAGGTCCTTGTTGTTCATTAGAGCTTATTCTTTCTTATGAGAATGACTTTTGCTTTTTGATATTCTTGTTATGTAAAACTAAGGTTATTAATTTCGTGTCATTCATATCCAATATAGGATGGACAAAAAAACTAGTAGTCTCCCATTAATTGAGAGTTATGCCCTTAAACGGTCGTGCTCACCTACCATATCAGATGTGGCAACTTTACAATTGTTGTCCATTGACTTGTCCCAGACCAAAGCCACTCGGGCATGAGGTACCTCTACTTGATCCCTCAGTTTGTTAAATCATCAAAATATCATAATATAACAGTGGTCTTTAAAATAATTTTCTAGTAATTAATTGGATTTGTAGGACGAAAATGAAATTGTTGATCAATTTTTTTTAAAAAAATAAAATAAATAAAAATTGAGGGTAGCGAAAGGGATAGAGAAAAATTATAAAATTGAGATCGAATAAAACTCTCATCAACTTCGAAAAGTGCAGATAACCAACCAACTCGATTTCTAAGATTCTCCGAGATTAACAAATTTGGTCATATCAACATAATATTTTTAGAGCTTTCGCCAGACAAATTGAACATCGCTGTTAAATTTATATCCAAGTATCCCATTTATCATTATCATATGAAAATATATTATTATTTATAGGTAAGACAAATTTATAGGACTATTTTGCTACAGGAAAATAAATAATACTAATCGACAGCGCCACTGGTTGGTAGGACAGTGTTGTTTCATCTATGTTGAGTGGTCCTTATTCTTCTTTAATCTTGATGCAATGTAGCACACGTGATTCAATAATTAAATATCTTCTTTTTTTTCATTATGACATTACTGCTTTATCTAAACACACATATTTTAATAAAAATGTATTAACCATTCTAAAAGAAAATGATTGTTTTGAATCTTTTATGTGTTATTTTTAGATCTTTTATAGGTAATTAAAGATAAAAATCTCTTGAAAATTAAAAGAGATGTAAAATATAAAATAAATTTGTAAAAAGACAATAAATAATTTTACTGACCAAATCTTATTTTTTAGGTGAAAAAATAGATCACAATTCTTGAAAAACAAACAAACAAATAGATCTGATCAATGTTTCTAACCAACCCCAATATCTTGCCATAATATTGGAAGTATTTTAAGAAAAGTAAAATCAAGTAGTTGTAGTGTAGATTCCAAGATTTGATGTACATCCAAATATATATATATATATATATATGGGTCCCTCAATCTCTCTAATTTTACAAACGCTTGTTACAGTTATATATATTTCTTAAGAAATAATAATTACTATTTATATTTTTTATATATTGTTATAATAGTATTCATATTAACTAATGAAAAAGTATGTTTATTAAATGATGGCCGTATCAAAATAAACTAAAGAAAGTATTTTGTTTTGGTAAAAGAGAATAAATGGATGAAAGTAAAAGAACTCAAGCATCATTCATTAATATACCTTTTAATCTCTTCAAGTTGGATTATATCAAGAGGACTTTCAGCTACAAAGTAGAGTAATACCTTATATTAGTGGCAATCACCAAGAATTATCAAATAACAAGATGAAAATTAAATGGTATTATTAAGTGATTAATCACATTTAAGTGCTAGATCAAACTAATCCCCCTTTTTTTTGAATCTCCAACTACTTTCAAATGATAGCAACTTTACTAATAATCAATACTGTAATAAGGATGTTTTGTTGATTAATGCTTGTCGATACCTAATAAAAGATTATAAAACAAAATTACTAAGGAAAAGAAATGTAGGGTAGAGAAGCTTGTACGACATATTAGTTAGGTGAAAATTAAGATTTCCTTACGCAATGCAATAATTTTGCACTAATAATATCATTCATTTTATTATGTGTATTTTTCTATCGTCCATGAATGCAAATTGCAATACAACATTAAATATTTATTTAATTATCTCAACTCTTAATTAAAACTTAACAAAAAACAAATAATAATTAAAAAATTACAAAGAGTCCAACAAGTCCCTAAAATTAATCCACAAAGCCACGCTTGTAGTTCCCTTAGATTATGGTAGTCCCATGTGATAACCGTACAACCAATTTTTTGTCCCCTAGCAAACAAAAGAAAAAGGGGAGGATGAAACTTTAAGAAACACATATTTGTGTTCCATATGTGTTTTAAGGTGCAAATTAATTTAAAATCATGTCACATAAGATTAATTGCTTTTATAAATTTGATCGTATCCGTATAGCTTGAATTTGATAGTTCTTCTAATAAAGTAATTAAACAGATATAAAATATTTAAAATTATGAGATTTGTTAAAATCATAAAACCCTCATTTGATTTAATCACTATTTGCTTCATTGAAATTAGGTAAATCTATCACATATGACTATTTATGCTTTAGATTATTTTGGTATCTCCTCACTCATCATATCTTGTACTATCAAGACTTGGTTGGGAACATAAGTTATTTTGAAAATAGGTATGTCTGAATTATTATCTTACTTGAGATAAAAATAATATCATAAATCTCTTTGAGCATGTATTTTACAAAATAGCCTCCCCAGTTTTTGTTTCCAAAGTTTTAGTTCCCTTCACAATAATTTTTTTTAATTTTCATTCCTTTACCTCTATTTAAATAACAATAAATTAAGTCTTTACACGTGTGTTCTTTTTTCATGTCTTTCTAGAAAAAACATGCGTACCTCAAGCCAACTCATGATACTAAATACCCTAACATGGGGATGGAATCTACCTATCCTTATTAAAATGGGCACTTGAGAAAATAAAAAGAAAAAAAGGGGCTTAATATAAACTTGGTTCCCAAATTATAAGAATATTTCATTTAAAAATATTGAAATACATTAATTATTTTTTAACTAAGCAATTCAAAAATTAATCAACACTATCCCTTAGATCTTTAAAAAAGAAATAAGAAGAGGAGAATAAGGAAAGATGCCAAATAATTGATTGCACATTACTAAAGATAAAGAATAAAACATTTAAGAAGGGATATGGAAAAAAGATGTTAATTTAATCCCGTGTAAAGTCAATATTACTAGGATCGTTCGAATGAAGTTTTCAAATACAAATGAGTGTAGTAAAGTCGTCTTCATTTTTGATACTTTTGATTTAAAATTTAGAAAATATAATGTGTTTTCATTCGATTATTAAATAGTTAAATAAACTAAATTCAATATGTCAATATTCTTTAATTGTACCATTGACCTCAAATATAAAATATCTTGAATTTTACGATTTATTGAAAGTAAATATGTATAATTAAAACAAATAACATATTTTATTTGATTAATTTAACTATTTAATAAAATTCAATTAGAACATAGAAAAAAATAATTAAAAATTTGAACAAAAATATTCAAATTGGAACGAAGTTTTGTTTAAGTATATAAATAAAAATATTAAAGAATAAATGGCTAGTTTTGTATTAAGCCAAAATAAATTAATGTACATCAATAATGCATACGTGTGTTGGTTGATATTTATTTGTTATAGCAGCTGTATATTATTAATTGCTAACAGAGCGATCATGAGACAGACCCATAGCATCACCAATTAAAATTTTGAATGATTTTTCTCATTGTTAAATCACAGTCAGTGATCAGTCAGAATTTAATGTTATTATATTTATATATTTATAATAAGCTACATATGTATGATATTGTAGAATTAATATTATTGTATCGTTACAGGAACTTTCTTTGAATGTGTGGAGCATATAAATTAAATTTTGCACCGTTGAATTTTCGACTTCATTTATTTTCCTTCCATTTTATATTTTTCAAGTCAATTATAAAAAAATTCAACACAATTTATGCACGACTATACAATGAACATACTTCAAAATTGAAGGGACTCTTACAAGTACGTAGTTAAGAAACAGCGCATTGTTTAATATTTTGATTAAAATTAAGAAGAAGGGTGTGGCCTTCATTATTAATAAGATTGATGGAAATGACTGTGAAATAGTTCCTAACGTGAATAAAAGAAGTTTAAATTTTTGTAAAAGAAAATTTGAGATGCTTGCCATGGTGAATTCGAGGAAAGGTAAAGAAAGGTAAGCGAAAGAACTACTGGGAGAAAAAGACTTGAAATATTGGTAGTTTATCAACGACATGATTCAAATAGGAGGATGTGATATTCGAGAATTAATTAGGATGAACTGTTAGATTTATGACTAGGTAGTCGCAATATATGGTCTACTTTTTCTCCTACTTTCTTGAACTTCGATTTTACTATAATTAGTAGATTCATTTCTTTCAATTATCGTATTATTTATTCGTGTTATTTGATATTTTTACCATATTCTTTTTTTCTTCTTGCTTTTTATTATATTTTATTTGAGTTAAATTTATTAAAAATAATCTCAAATAGTAGGAATTAAAACTATAAAACAAAATCTTTCCTAAACCCCACTTATAGAGTTAATGAGTATATTTTTGTTGTCTCAATCTCTTCTCTCGTATTGTTATAACTTTTCTTCCCCGATGAAATAAACTAAGTGAAATGAACAAAAATATCTTTCTATCCATATAATCATTATTCATTTCTCCCCAAACATGACACTGTATGAGTTGTTTAATTAGTTAAATAGAGTACATATATACACCAAATATTTTTTTAAAAAAACAACAACTTGTAAAAAAATTTTCCCCTAAACACACACACACGAACGCCAGAACCAAACGCACGTACACTCTTCCTTTTCTATATATAACACTAGTAATAATAATCTCTTCTTCTTATATCTATACATAATACACACTCTCTTTCTTTCATTTCTCTTCAATGGATACTATCAAATCATCTGCTTTGATTCTAAACAATCTTAGAGTCATCAAACTATTAGGTAAAGGCGCCATGGGAACCGTCTTTCTAGTCCACGACATTTTCCATGATCCATCTGCTTTATCTCCATTTGCTCTGAAAGCTGTTGATAAATCTAATTTTTCTTCTAATGCCATTCAACGTCGTGCACTATGGGAGACCACTCTACTTTCCCGTCTCCAACATCCCTTCCTCCCTACCCTCATAGGATTCACTGAAAACTCTGATTTTATTTGTTACGCTGTCCCCTATTGCCCAGGTGGTGACCTTAACGTCCTACGTTACACTCAAAGCGATCACGTTTTTTCACCTTCTGCTATCCGTTTTTACTTAGCTGAAATTGTACTTGCACTTGAATATCTACACACTTTGGGCATTGCTTATCGAGATTTGAAACCTGAAAACGTACTTATTCAACAATCTGGTCATGTTACTTTAACAGATTTCGATCTATCTACAACCTTAACTCCGAAGAAGAATATCGAATTCTATTCAGATCCAGAAAACAACGATAATCTATCAACGCAATCACAGACACAAACATTCAAATTCAGAAAATTCGCTAAATCCATGGTTAAGTGCAAATCTAATGCCAGAAATGGGTTAAGGAAAGTGAAAAGTGCAAGAGTATCTCCAGTGAGCAGAAGGAATCGTAGTTCGTTTTACGAACGTTCAAATTCATTTGTTGGTACAGAAGAATACGTAGCACCAGAAATCATACGTGGAGAAGGTCATGAATTTTCAGTGGATTGGTGGGCGCTTGGTATTTTGTGTTACGAAATGTTATATGGAACGACGCCGTTTAAAGGGAAAAATAGAAAGGAAACGTTCAGGAGAATATTGATGATGGAGCCGGAGTTCATCGGGAAGAAAAACGATTTAGCCGATTTGATCGGAAAATTGCTCGAGAAAGATCCCACGCGCCGGTTGGGTTACCGGAGAGGCGCGTCGGAGATAAAGGAACATGAGTTTTTTCGAGGGATGAAATGGGATAGGTTAACGGAAGTTGCACGTCCGCCGTTTTTGCCGTTAAGAGATGTAACGGAAGAAGTGAAGAAAGGGGGGATTACTATAACGGAGTATTTTCAGAAACTGAAGGCACCACCGTCACCGTTATGGTCACCTTCACATGATGAGTGGACAAATAACGTTTCACTAACGGAGTTTTAATGTAAAGATTATAGTTTTTTTTGTTTTTTTTTTTGTAAATAATATTAGCTGTTTAGTGTTTTTAGATTTAAAAAGAGTTGTATATATACGCACTTGCGGTGGCGCGTGTGGAATTATTGAATTATATGGGGTGGTGGTATAATGAGGAATAAAGATGATTAAAATATTGAGGGTATATTTGGAATTCTATTATTTTGGACAAAATGATTGTTACCCTTTTATTTTGAAGAAAGGTATTTTTGCTTTTCTTTTTTTAAATTGACTACAATTATTTGGATCTTAATAGTAAAATCCTTTTGAGTTTATTTATTGAAGAGGAACTTAACTTTGAGGGAAAGAAAATAATAATTGCATAAATTCAAAATACTTGTGTCCATAAAGAAGATATCTTAAGATTATTTGAAGAAAATACAAGGAAGGAATTAATAGTATATAGTATAATTTTTTATTTATTCAAGAACAAATCAAATATATTTGTGCAAAAAGAAAAAAGGTAAATTAAGATTATCCGGAAAAAAAAATTAGAAGAAAGGAAATAGTAGTATTATAGCCGAGGATTTAAGAATTGTATTTTATGATTTCGAGATAAGAATTTAGCTACAATGGATTTGATTTACAAGATCCAAATTCAATAATCAATAATTAAATAGAATAAATTTATTAACACATATTTAAGGTCCCAACAAAACTATTAGACACAGTTCACAAAGCTACAAAAATATTTATTTTCTTCCTAGTATAATATAATGCCATAATAATATGCTCATTTTATGGTTGTCTTATTTTATTTTAAGACTCGAATAATTTGATATTGACACATAACTCGAAGTTCTTTTAGTCGTTTGTGAAGTTCAAAGTAGATACAATATATATGTAGATTTTATAGAGTTATTTAATATATTAATTTTTGTTTTGCTCTTAGTCTAACCTTGCAAATCTAATTAAACTTGGCACTTGTTAATCCAAAATTAATAAAACCAAATTGTTTTATCTTTTATCTTTTTTTTTCTTTTATCAATCTTTTGGCAATAGCCTTACATTGAACAAGCTTCCATTATAATTGGGATTAAAATTCTCTTACAATTATTTTTACTAAGATTAGAAGAAGGGGAAATATTTGTTCACTTGAGGTGGTGCTTGTAGTGGTCCTAGTGCTATTGCATTATTTTATTTTTAATGGTTTAGTTAGACTACTAAAGGCTAGTTTAATTATCATGTATAAAAAAAAATCTTTTACTTTTGCAAATTCCTAATCACTTTCCTCTTTACATTAATTAATTTTTAATTGCTTGAAAGACGTGCACTTACATGATTACTAGACAATGCCTTCTGAATTTACGGGGCTGAATTTGATGCCATTTAGCCTAACTTTAGTATTTCTTTTTAATAACTTTAATAAAACAACCCCCCTTTTTAGCCTTTGACATAGACTTTGTTTTTTATTCTTCTAAATAGAGTATGAAATAAATAAAAATTCATTCAGTTCAACATTTGGCAATATTTTGGACCAATTTTTTTAAAATATGATGTTCAAATATCCGAAAATTGATCACCGAAAAATTTCACTCATTGACAAATTTTATTTTCCAAGTTAATGCATGTTCAAATATAATCTTAAGTTATCATAATTTCAAAAACTTAAAATATCAATGTTCAACCTCAAAAACTATGGCAAACAAGAGCTGAGACTAGAGAAATTCTTGGAATCGAAATAACAGAATATTATGCGAAAGTTAATAATTGCAAATTATAGCATGCGTTAATTTATGACGTACGTACATATGAAAAGTTAACATAAAATAAAGGAAAAATGCATAAGTACTCCCTAGATTATGATCGAAATCCTAAAGACACACCTTAACTAAACTAAGTTTCTATTACCGCTGAACTTATTTTTTTTGGTAATTTTGTGCATCTTTTTGCCTTACATGGCATCCAAATATCTTTCATGCGCCTCAATTGCGTGGAGTCACAGAGTGTGCCACGTAAGACAAAAGATGCACAAAATACAAAAAAAATAAGTTCAGAGTTAATAGGACCTTAGTTTAGTTATGGTGTGTCTGAATTTCAGTCATAGTCTAAGGGATACTTGTACATTTTCCATAAAATAAAATATTATGACTATAGAGAGAACGATCTCTTCCTAACTAAATCTCTTTAAATGACTCTTTTTTTTTTTTGGTTTAATGAGATAGAAATCGTATTACGTATTACCAGAAAAATTGATATTCAATTTATCGAACTTCGAACTTTTCCTTCTTCATAAAAAAGAAAAAGGATAGATATAAAATGTTCTTTTCCATTAAGAATTTCTTTTTTACCTAGAGAATCTTTTGGTTTTAAAACACAATTAGAATCCAAATAAGGTAGAAAATTCAAGACAATTTTGAACAATTTTTTTTACGATAAAATATTTTTAATCTTTATTCTTCACATAATTTTCATCGTTATTGATTATCAAGATTAAAGAATAATGTTTAAATCATTATGGATTAAAAATAATTTTCAAGTATTTTATTTTTTAAGATGCTATAACAAAAATATGACTGAAATTTTATCTCCACATATAATATTTTAGAAAAATATTTATTGTTCTGAAATTGTTTGCAACTTGATCTGAAACAAGTTTTCTATCTTTTTTGAGTCGTCGATATGTCAATAATAAATCAGACGATAAAACAATATAAAAAATAGTTTATGATATGAATTTTGTCAATTCATGACTTAAATATGAAAAACTAATCTAAAAAAATATTAAAATTATAGAGAGAATAATATTTTCCTTTAAGCAAAATGCTCTAGTTGACAAAACATATGGATGTTATTTTGTACTAATGAAAAAAGTTAATATTTAATTTAATGAAAAGAGTTAATATTTAATTTGCAGAAGTTTAAATTTTTTCTTCAACAAAAGAGTATATAAAAAAGAGATTTTTTTCATTGTACCAAAAATACTTTTTGAATTAAAATACAATTATGTAGTTACTAAATAAGATTGAAAACTGCAAATCCTAATAAGAATGACCCCTAAGAGAAAGTGAAAAGTAAATCAAAAGTAGCTTTTATCGTTGACTAATAATTTACGGCCACTTGTTAACATTAGTGCTCATCTTTACTCTAAGGTAAATGTGGACATAAAAATTTGAAGTTTCTACATCAATATGATCAGTTGAGTCATAAAGTTATTGGTCAAAGTCTTAATCCTATCCTTAAAAGAACAAAAAATAATTCTATTATTGTTCATAGAATCTTGTTTACCTTGTCTTCAACGATTACAAGGTCTTTGGCCATGACTAATTGATGTTTAATCGAAAAATCTTTATTTCGATTAATAGTAAAATTTGTTAGAAAAAGTCAATTATAAATGAATTTAGACTAATTAAATTCATTTCCTTTAAGTTAAAACATCAAGATGATAAAAATAATGTAAAGGGAAGGTTGCAAATGCGAAAATCCTCATGTATTGAAATTGACTTTGCACCATTTATTAAAATCGTTTGTTGGGAGCTAGGAAGCTCAAATTGGGAGATTTTTGCAACATTTTTCTCGTATCAAAATAGAGGATAAGATAACAACTATTGTATTTACGATTTTATATAATCACTTCAATTTATAACACAATACATATGATTTGATTGGAGAAAGTTGAGGTTTTAAGCCCTACATCCCAACATATATCCAGGGCCGGTTCTTGCCTTCAAAATTTAAGGCATTGGCCTTAGGCCCTCATTTATCTTTAAAGTTTATTAACTTATTACTTATAAAATTATGTTAATAATTTATATAGTAATTGTCTCAATAAAAAAGTATTTAGAAATAAATTTTGTTTAAAGATATAAAGTAGTAATTTACATTTTGAAATTTAGAAAAATAAATAAATACAGATAACGTTCATTTAGATGTTAGGCCTCTAATAAAAATTTCGCTGTAGGCCTCGAATTATATTGAGCCGCCCCTGCATATATCTTTAATTTCACGCCCAAATTAATTTCATGAGTTCTACTTATCCCATTTCAATTCTGAAAGACCCTATAAACTCCTTAATATCTTGGCTGCAAAAATATATCCACCACGTTAGGATCGGAAATAAGCAGGTGTAAACGCGGAAGCTAGCAAAGCAAACCTCGAAAGACCACGAGTAAGAAGACAACGAAAAATATACCAAAAGACACAAAGATTTAACGTGGTTCGTGTTGGGTTTTATTTGCCCTAAATTTCTTACCATAAATAGGTTTTCCTTGTAGGAAAAGGTTTTGAATTGACTAATCCTTTTCTTGTAGGAAAAGGTTTAGGACTCTATAAATAGAGGCTTGTTCCTTCTAACTTAATCAGCATTCACAATGTAGTCTTAAGGATTTTGAGAGTTTTGGTTAGAGGGAGAATTTGTGGGTCACAAGCTTGATACGTTATCACTTGTGTGAACCTCCCATGTATTCCGAGTGAATTGGTTGAGGTTGTTTCCCTCTGTATTTTGTACTCTCATATTTATAGTGGATTGCTCATCTCCTTTGTGGACGTAGGTCGATTGACCGAACCACGTTAAATCTTTGTGTCTTTTGGTATATTTCTCGTTGTCTTCTTACTCGTGGTCTTTCGAGGTTTGCATTGCTAGCTTCCGCGTTTACACCTGCTTATTTTCGGTCCTAACAAGTGGTATCAGAGCCAGATTCAATGATGGAGTCAGGTTTAGTGGTTCGATAATCGATGATTGAACCAGGTTAGAAAGAGGTGTTCATCTTGGCGGTTGTAGTTCTAGCCGCAACCTTTTTGACAGTAATGAAGATTTTGTTGGAGAAATTGTTTCAGAGAGGTTCTCTGTGTTGAGACATAAATTTTGCAAAGGAGATTATGGAGAGGAGAAGCAAGTTGTTGAAGATTAAGTGAAGAAGGTGGACAAATTTATTTTGTCAGAAATTCAGGCCAAGGGGGAGATTTGTTGGGTTTTATTTGCCCTAAATTTCTTACCATAAATAGGTTTTCCTTTTAGGAAAAGGTTTTGGATTGACTAATCCTTTTCTTGTAGGAAAAGGTTTAGGACTCTATAAATAGAGGTATGTTCCTTCTAACTTAATCAGCATTCACAATGTAGTCTTAAGGGCTTTGAGAGTTTTGGTTAGGGGGAGAATTTATGGGTCACAAGCTTGATACGTTATCACTTGTGTGAACCTCCCATGTATTCCGAGTGAATTGGTTGAGGTTGTTTCCCTCTGTATTTTGTACTCTCATATTTATAGTGAATTGCTCATCTCCTTTGTGGACGTAGGTCGATTGACCGAACCACGTTAAATCTTTGTGTCTTTTGGTATATTTCTCGTTGTCTTCTTACTCGTGGTCTTTCGAGGTTTGCTTTGCTAGCTTCCGCGTTTACACCTGCTTATTTTCGGTCCTAACAAGTGGTATCAGAGCCAGATTCAATGATGGAGTCAGGTTTAGTGGTTCGATAATCGATGATTGAACCAGGTTAGAAAGAGGTGTTCATCTTGACGGGTGTAGTTCTAGCCGCAACCTTTTTGACAGTAATGAAGATTTTGTTGGAGAAATTGTTTCAGAGAGGTTCTCTGTGTTGAGACATAAATTTTGCAAAGGAGATTATGGAGAGGAGAAGCAAGTTGTTGAAGATTAAGTGAAGAAGGTGGACAAATTTATTTTGTCAGAAATTCAGGCCAAGGGGGAGATTTGTTGGGTTTTATTTGCCCTAAATTTCTTACCATAAATAGGTTTTCCTTTTAGGAAAAGGTTTTGGATTGACTAATCCTTTTCTTGTAGGAAAAGGTTTAGGACTCTATAAATAGAGGCATGTTCCTTCTAACTTAATCAGCATTCACAATGTAGTCTTAAGGGCTTTGAGAGTTTTGGTTAGGGGGAGAATTTATGGGTCACAAGCTTGATACGTTATCACTTGTGTGAACCTCCCATGTATTCCGAGTGAATTGGTTGAGGTTGTTTCCCTCTGTATTTTGTACTCTCATATTTATAGTGGATTGCTCATCTCCTTTGTGGACGTAGGTCGATTGACCGAACCACGTTAAATCTTTGTGTCTTTTGGTATATTTCTCGTTGTCTTCTTACTCGTGATCTTTCGAGGTTTGCTCTGCTAGCTTCCGCGTTCACACCTGCTTATTTTCGGTCCTAACAGTTCGGTCAATCGACCTACGTCCACAAAGGAGATAAGCAATCCACTATAAATATGAGAGTACAAAATACAGAGAGAAACAACCTCAACCAATTCACTCGGAATACATGGGAGGTTCACACAAGTGATAACGTATCAAGCTTGTGACCCATAAATTCTCCCCCTAACCAAAACTCTCAAAGCCTTTAAGACTACATTGTGAATGCTGATTAAGTTAGAAGGACATGCCTTTATTTATAGAGTCCTAAACCTTTTTCTACGAGAAAAAGTATTAGTCAATCCAAAACCTTTTCCTAAAAGGAAAACCTATTTATAGTAAGAAATTTAGGGCAAATAAAACCTAACTAATCACCCCCTTGGCCTGAATTTCTGATAAAATAAATTTGTCCATCTTCTTTACTTAATCTTCAACAACATGCTTCTCCTCTCAATAATCTCCTTTGCAAAACTTATGTCTCAACACAGAGAACCTCTCTGAAACAATTTCTCCAACAAAATCTTCATTACTGTCAAAAAGGTTGCGGCTAGAACTACACCCGTCAAGATGAACACTTTTTTCTAACTCTGGTTCAATCATCGATAATCGAACCACTAAACCTGACTCCATCATTGAATCTGACTTTGATACCACTTGTTAGGAGCAAAAATAAGCAGGCGTAAACGCGGAAGCTAGCAAACCAAACTTCGACAGACCACGAGTAAGAAGACAACGAGAAATATACTAAAAGACACAAAGATTTAACGTGGTTTGGTCAATCGACCTACGTCCACAAAGGAGATGAGCAATCCACTATAAATATGAGAGTACAAAATACAGAGAGAAACAACCTCAACCAATTCACTCGGAATACATGGGAGGTTCACACAAGTGATAACGTATCAAGCTTGTGACCCATAAATTTCCCCCCTAATCAAAACTCTCAAAGCCTTTAAGACTACATTGTGAATGCTGATTAAGTTAGAAGGAACATGCCTCTATTTATAGAGTCCTAAACCTTTTCCTACGAGAAAAAGTATTAGTCAATCCAAAACCTTTTCCTAAAAGGAAAACCTATTTATAGTAAGAAATTTAGGGGAAATAAAACCTAACAAATCACCCCCTTGGCCTGAATTTCTGATAAAATAAATTTGTCCATCTTCTTTACTTAATCTTCAACAACATGCTTCTCCTCTCAATAATCTCCTTTGCAAAACTTATGTCTCAATACAGAGAACCTCTCTGAAACAATTTATCCAACAAAATCTTCATTACTGTCAAAAAGGTTGCGGCTAGAACTACACCCGTCAAGATGAACACTTTTTTCTAACTCTGGTTCAATCATCGATAATCGAACCACTAAACCTGACTCCATCATTGAATCTGACTTTGATACCACTTGTTAGGAGCGGAAATAAGCAGGTGTAAACGCGGAAGCTAGCAAACCAAACTTCGAAAGACCATGAGTAAGAAGACAACGAGAAATATACTAAAAGACACAAAGATTTAACGTGGTTTGGTCAATCGACCTACGTCCACAAAGGAGATGAGCAATCCACTATAAATATGAGAGTACAAAATACAGAGAGAAACAACCTCAACCAATTCACTCGGAATACATGGGAGGTTCACACAAGTGATAACGTATCAAGCTTGTGACCCATAAATTTCCCCCCTAATCAAAACTCTCAAAGCCTTTAAGACTACATTGTGAATGCTGATTAAGTTAGAAGGAACATGCCTCTATTTATTGAGTCCTAATCCTTTTCCTACGAGAAAAAGTATTAGTCAATCCAAAACATTTTCCTAAAAGGAAAACCTATTTATGGTAAGAAATTTAGCGTAAATAAAATCTAACACACCAAACCTCAAAATCACACAATATAAAAAATCTAACTTGTGAATTATTTAAGTCCTTGTAAAAGCACCAAAAATTTGTTGTTCTTCCCGCACACAAACAAGTGTACTTAGCCGCAGGTAACAAGTGATTGTTTATACAATCGGGTTTATCAATCCCATATGGACATAGCTGCTAACAAGCTATCACTTTCACAATTATATTTATTATACGGAAAAGGATTAAAATTGCCCCTAAATTATGCAAAAAAGATTATTTATATTCTTCACTATATTTTGGGATAAAAAATATCCACGCCGCTATTCTAGGAGACCACAAATACCCTCAAGAGTTAATACCCCGATTTTTTAGTGACGTGACATTGCTACATGGGACTAATCACTTCACCTAAGCTTTGCCAATCTAAGATTCACTACAAAAGAACTTGAACTTTAGTGGCGACAAAGTTGCCACAAAACTCCAAATATTGCCACTAAAGGTTATGAGTGTTTTTTAATGATGACTAAGGCTCCAATATTGTAACCATTCGCTAGTAAAACTTATTTTTTTTCAACAAAAAAATATGATAATTAATTTTCAGTTGCAACCTAATTTTCTAAAATAAATAACTTGCAATATCAATATTAAAAACATCCAATATTATAACGAAAAATCATAAAAATTACTTCTCGATTCACATCTCCATTATATAATGCATCATTTTACATTTTATACATTTACATGTAACATAAAAGTAAAACATACATTGTCTTCAAACTCTTACTTAATCGATATCATTTTTATTTTTTAAAAACAATGGAGAAAAAAACACAAAATTAGAATTTAATGTTAAAAATTTTTAGTGACGATTTTTTGGGCTTTTGTGCCGACTATTGTCGCTGCTAAAGGTCTAGTTCTTTTGTAGCGAATCCTAGTTGACACTGCTTAGGTGGAAAAATTAGTCCCACGTGGCTTGCCAAGTCAATGAAAATATGGGGTGTTAACTCTTGATGGTATATGTGGTCTCTTAGAATAACAACAGGGGCGTTTTTTCTCCCAAAATATAACGATGGATATAAGTGGTCTATTTTACAATTTTAACCCTTTTCCGTTTATTATATAATTATCCTTGTCCAATTTCAGAGAGTTTATTTTGATGATTTATTCTACTTATTAAATAAAAAAAGAATAATAGTAAAGAAAATTGAGTACCAAGAGTTGTTCACAACTAAGTAAGATATACGACTCGATACCTATTTGAATTAAACCGAAAAATCAAATCAAATCAAGCCAAATTCTAACTTGGATTGATTTTTTGGACTCTTGGTTTGGTTTTGGATTAATAATTTAATTTGTCTGATTTTTTAAAATCGAAAAAATCGAATTATATATATAAAAAAAAATATATATNTTCCTTTTTAGTTATTTTCTGTATTATTTAGTTTATTTTCTGTTGTTTGGAATTATAATTGATATACTTTTAAGTATTCAGTTTTGCGTTTTACTTGTGATTTATATTTTAAAATATATTTATGAAATTCAAAATCAAAAATTAAAAATTCAAACCAAATAATTTAAAATCAAACCAAAAAAACAAATGTACACCCCTACCGACAACTATATGAGAGAATTGATAGAAAAGTTAATTAACGTCCAAAAAGATTCAATCAGCTGCCCCCTATATTATGTATTATTATTACAGTAACGGCAATTTTCTTGCTTTCCCTCTTTTCATTTCATTTTATTTATTCCCTCTTTCAATTTTTTTTTATTAGGTTCAACCAATCTATACACACTAGAAACATGACGATAAAAATTAACTACTACATTAGACACAATTCTTGAACATGTGTAGTGCTGCCTCACCAAATTTAACATGAACAATCATGTTTGTACCAATTACTATTTATCATATGCAATTAAATAGTTCTTTACTAAATTTTACAAGACAAAATATTATTCTTTATTTTGTATTCTTGTTCTATAGACGTAAAGATTATAACGAAAATAACAAGATAAATATTCTGTTTGTCTGCTTAGAAAAATCACACATGTTGGTTGCTTGGCTCGTGAACCCTTTTTGAGGTCACAAACAAAAAGTTCCCTTTGTCTCTTGCCCTAAATTTTAGACCATTGTTTTTTAAAATAAGTGATGTTTTTTTTTTTTTTGTCATTTTATTTAGAAATAAGAGGTGTATTATGGTTTCAAGAAAGAATTGGCCTTTTTCTTTCAAAATTGTTTTGTTTACATAATCACTAACAATTAATTAGTTTTTCTTTATTAGGAGTAAGTTGGTAAAATTATTTTTTATTTTCTTTAAATGAGTATTTTTTTACTGAATGTGTCCAAGCTAAAAAAGAACTTGTGGAGTTTACCTGACTATCAATAAAAGTTTTTCTACATAGTTTTATTACTGATTATAAAAAGTTTACGAAAAAAATATATTAAAATCTTAGATAGCATTACTTGCTGAAACCATAAAAAATTAATATTAAGAAGGTGTGAGGATACATGATATGTTTTTTTTCTCATTTACAAAGGGAAATAAGATGGAGCTTTACTATCTTCTTCTTTTTCAAAGCCAAATTGTAGTTCGATCAAAATTTTTTTTGAGGCAATTTGATATTGAGGTGATCAAAATATTGATTATGTCTTGTATTCAAGTTTCATTCTCTGTTGTGAATCAAGTAGACTTTGTACGGGCTTATGTGTCAGAAGTCGTGAATGGGGCTGATTTCGATGGGATTATTGGGCCGAGTAAAATACTAGAGAGTTTTTATTTGGGATCCAGACCCAATTATCAATCAATTAAATAGGATTAGGGATTAGATATAAGGGTTATGCGTATTATTTAGAAACTATTTATCCCTCTCATCTCTTTCTAGAATCTAAACTTCTCATCCCCATTCTTATCTCTTATCTCTAGTTACTTGATATTTCGGTACTTTTTCTTGTAATTCTAGTGTTGCTATTGTAATTTCGTAATCAATGACTATAATACTTATGTATTTGTATTGAGAATTCGGGTTTGTTTCATTTATTAAAATCGTTTGTTGGGAGCTAGGAAGCTCAAATTGGGAGATTTTTCCAACATTTTTCTCGTATCAAAATAGAGGATAAGATTATAACTATTATATTTACGATTTCAAATGATTACTTCAATTTATAACACAATACATATGATTTGATTGGAGAAAGTTGAGGTTTTAAGCCTACATCCCAACATACATCCCGGGCCGGTTCTTGCCTTCAAAATTTAAAGCATTGGCCTTAGGCCCTCATTTATCTTTAAAGTTTATTAACTTATTACATATAAAATTATGTTAATAATTTATATAGTAATTGTTTCAATAAAAAAGTATTTAGAAATAAATTTTGTTTAAAGATATTAAGTAGTAATTTACATCTAGAAATTTAGAAAAATAAATAAATACAGATAACGTTCATTTAGATTTTAGGCCTCTAACAAAAATTTCGCTTTAGACCTCAAATTATGTTGAGCCGTCCTTGCATATATCTTTAGTTTCACGCCAAAATTAATTTCATGAGTTCTACTTATCCAATTTCAATTCTGAAAGACCCTATAAACTCCTTAATATCTTGGCTGCAAAAATATATCCACCAAACCTCAAAATCACACAAAATAAAAAATCTAACTTGTCAATTATTTAAGTCCTTGTAAAAGCACCAAAAAATGGTTGTTCTTCCCGCACACAAACAAGTGTACTTAGCCGCAAGTAACAAGTGATTGTTTATACAGTCGGGTTTATCAATCCCATATGGACATAGCTGCTAACAAGCTATCACTTTCACAATTATATTTATTATACGGAAAGGATCAAAATTGCCCCTAAATTATGCGAAATAGATTATTTATACCCTTCACTATATTTTGGAATAAAAAATATCCACGCCGTTATCCTAGGAGACTACAAATACCCTCAAGAGTTAACACCCCAATTTTTTAGTAACGTGGCATGCCACATGGGACTAATCACTTCACCTAAGCGTTGCCAACTAAGATTCACTACAAAAGAACTTGACCTTTAGTGGCGACAAAGTTGCCACAAAACCCCAAAATATTGCCACTAAAGGTTATGAGTGTTTTTTTAGTGACGACTAAGGCTCCAACAACGTAACCATTCGCTAGTAAAACCTATTTTTTCAAAATAAAAAAATATGATAATTAATTTTGAGTTGCAACCTAATTTTCTAAAATAAATAATTTGCAATATCAATATTAAAAACATGCAATATTATTACGAAAAATCATGAAAATTACTTCTCAATTCACATCTCCACTATATAATGCATCATTTTACATTTTATACATTTACATGTAACATAAAAGTAAAACATAGATTGTCTTCAAACTCTTAATTAATCAATATCATTTTTATTTTTTAAAAACAATGAAGAAAAAAACACAAAATTAGAATTTAATGTTAAAAATTTTTAGTGACGATTTTTTGGCCTTTTGTGCCGACTATTGTCGCTGCTAAAGGTCTAGTTCTTTTGTAGCGAATCCTAGTTGACAATACTTAGGTGGAAAAATTAGTCTCACGTGGCTTGTCAAGTCAATAAAATTATGGGGTGTTAACTCTTGATGGTATATGTGGTCTCTTAGGATAACAACAGGGACATTTTTTCTCCCAAAATGTAACAATGAATATAAGTGATCTATTTTATAATTTTAACCCTTTTCCGTTTATTATATAATTAGTCTTGTCCAATTTCAGAGAGTTTATTTTGATGATTTATTCTACTTATTAAATAAAAAAAGAATAATAGTAAAGAAAATTGAGTACCAAGAGTTGTTCACAAATAAATAAGACATACGACTCGATTCCTATTTGAATTAAATTAAAAAATCAAATCAAATCAAGCCAAATTTTAATTTGGATTGATTTTTTGGACTCTTGGTTTGGTTTTGGATTAATAATTTAATTTGTTTGGTTTTTTAAAATCGAAAAAACCGAATTATATCTATATATATATATATATATATATATATTTTAAATTGCAAGTACTTTTGTTATATTTCTAATTATTGACATAACCGATTAACCATACCGAATCCAAACCAAAAAGAGAAAATTCAAACTAAACCAAATTTATTTTAATTTAGATTAGGCTATACTTCTTCAAAATCAAAAATCCAAACCAAATAATATAAAATCAAACCAAAAAAACAAATGCACAACCATACTGATAACTATATGAGAGAATTGATAGAAAAGTTAATTAACGTCCAAAAAGATTCAATTTACAGTAACGGCAATTTTCTTGCTTTCCCTCTTTTCATTTCATTTTATTTATTCCTTCTTTCAATATTTTTTTAATTAGGTTCAACCAATCTGTACACACTAGAATCATGACGATAAAAATTAGCTACTACATTAGACACAATTCTTGAACATGTGTAGTGCTGCCTCACCAAATTTAACATGAACAATCATGTTTGTACCAATTACTATTTATCATATGCAATTAAATAGTTCTTTACTAAATTTTACAAGACAAAATATTATTCTTTATTTTGTATTCTTGTTCTATAGACGTAAAAGATTATAACGAAAATAACAAAATAAATATTCTGTTTGTCTGCTTAGAAAAATCACACATGTTGGATGCTTGGCTCGTGAACCCCTTTTTGAGGTCGCAAACAAAAAGTTCCCTTTGTCTCTTGCCCTAAATTTTAGGCCATCGTTTTTTAAAATAAGTGATGTTTTTTTTTGGTCATTTTATTTAGAAATAAGAGGTGTATTATGGTTTCAAGAAAGAATTGGCCTTTTTCTTTCAAAATTGTTTTGTTTACATAATCACAAACAATTAATTAGTTTTTCTTTATTAGGAGTAAGTTGGTAAAATTATTTTTTATTTTCTTTAAATGAGTATTTTTTTACCAAACATGTCCAAGCTAAAAAAGAACATGTGGAGTTCACCTGACTATCAATAAAAGTTTTTCTACATAGTTTTATTACTGATTATAAAAAGTTCATGAAAAAAATATATTAAAATCTTAAATAGCATTACTTGCTGAAATAAAAAAAATTAATATTAAGAAGGTGTGAGGATACATGATATGTTTTTTTTCTCATTTACAAAGGGAAATAAGATGGAGCTTTACTATCTTCATCTTTTTCAAAGTCAAATTGTAGTTAGATCAATTTTTTTTGAGGCAATTTGATATTGAGGTGATCAAAATACTGATTATGTCTTGTATTCAAGTTTCATTCTCTGTTGTGAATCAAGTAGACTTTGTAGGCTTATGTGTCAGAAGTCGTGAATATGGCTGATTTAGATGAGACTATTGGGCCGAGTAAAATACTAGAGAGTTTTTATCTGGGATCCAGACCCAATTATCAATCAATTAAATAGGATTACGGATTAGACACAAGGGGTATGCGTATTATTAAGAAACTATTTGTTCCTCTCATCTCTTTCTAGAATCTAAACTTCTCATCCCCATGCTTATCTCTTATCTCTAGTTACTTGATATTTTGGTACTTTTTCTTGTAATTCTAGTGTTGCTATTGTAATTTGGTAATCAATGACTATAATACTTATGTATTTGTATTGAGAATTCGAGTTTGTTTCATTCTCCCTTATTGGAAGTCTCCAACAAACATTGCTTCTAGCAGATTCAATTGAAAAATAATATATATATTTCAATTGATACTTTTTTTAATATTCAATTACATGAAAATAATTGTTAAATTTAAAGATTTTGCACAATGTTAAATTCAATTATCAAAAAAATTCATGATAATTTTTTTGGTAAAACTCTGAAAAATAAATACAAAGGTATGACTTGATTTTTGCATGATCCATTAGTTTTTACAAATCCTAACAGAAATATGAAAATTGTTAACTTTAAAATACTTAGAGGATGTTATCTATCAAAACAGAATATTTCAAGGATATAATTTAAGCTTGACATATAATTTAAGGATGATTTTTGACGTGTGGAGAAGAAAGAGAAAAGGGATGAAGTTGAAGAAAAAATAAAAAATAAAAAGTTTATTTTTAGTAGGAATTTGGACATTTAATTTCATATAGCAAATGAAATCATGAGATGAAATTACCGTTTGGATGTGCGATTCCAATTCTCTAAAAGAAAATATGATTTGAGATTTTTCAAATAAAAAAAATTGATCCACATGTTTATATTTTTTTTTAAGAAACTTTTTTGTGCCTACTAACTATTTATTTCATATGTAAATAACATTTGTAATTCATATCATTATTTCTAAAATCATTTATATCTCGTGTAACAATTATTTTTATCAATATAAAATTTATTATTACTTAAAATCAATTTCTACTTTGCCATTTATATGCACCAAATTCATTATTTTTTATTAAATTTATTTACCAACTAACTTTATTTTTACCACTTCATTCAAATCAATTCTTAATAAAAAGAAATCGTAATATTGAGCGTACAAGACTGGCCATTGTGTCATGAATTGAAACACCAATTTTATTAGAATAAATATTATTTTATTAGATATATTATTCACGTTACATGTCTTTTTAGTAATTCGTCATAAAAGTGATATATTTATTGGTAGATAAATAATATGCTGTTAATTTTCGAAACATAAAAAGACCTTTAGCTCCGTACAAATGACTACACTAACATTTGCAAGATCACAGATGAAGTGAAAGAGAGTATTAGAACACCAACAAACCGTTTAATTGTAGACATTCATTTTTGCACAATGTGATTGAACGGATTTATGGAGTTTGAAAAAATAGATTTAGAATACTGAAACAAAGTATGTATGAATCATTATGATATTGACATAAAAGTGACCGTTGTCATAACTTGTGCAGTGCTACATAATCTTTTGTGAGAATGTCAAAAAACTGATGGAATATTTACGTTATATGAACATGATATTGAAACAACAAATGACTCAAAGTAACAATGCTAGTTCGTCTTCTCAATCATATGATCGAGAAACACAAATTCATTGCAAGTAGATTGTTTGTACTATGTGAGAGAATTATATTAAAATTAGTAAACTATAATTTATGTTCAATTTTTTTATTGAATTAAAGTTTGATCAATAAATGCTAGTATATTTCTTAGAATAGTTTTGTGATAGTGTATTATGTGATTTTATAAACTTTTGCTTATTTGGTCAGATTGTATAAAGAATTTGGACAATTTTAATGATTTTACAACTTATGAGATTTTTATGTTTATGAGAAGACATACAAGATAAAAAATCTAAATAGCATGTCCAAAAAAAAACTTCAACTTCATTTTATGACTTCATATTATGATTTCATATAACACGGCCAAACATGTCCTTAGATTCATCATGTGCCTCTTTGATGTGACAATCACAACAATTATTTAGCCAACGAAAGGTATCAAAATAATCTATTATAAGTGTTTAAATGACACAAATCTAAATTGAGGTGTATAAGTGAAATATAATACTAAGCATTGATTGTTTCTTGATGAGTTTAGCCTTAAAATTTAATTTCCCATATTATGAATAAATATATTTAGGAAATCATCTAAAGTTCTTATTTTTCATCAAAATTTACTCATTTATGTCCCTATTTTTAGTTTTTTCCTTGCCATAAAAAGGTGGGGCAATGAAGTACTGTTTTCTCTAGGAAGAGTACAACATCAACTATATAATTGAATGACCCTATACATTCCCCTTGAACAAACAACCAAAATGAGAATTAAATCACTATGCTTATGAATCCTTTTGTTTTTTTTTCCTTCTTCTATCATTGCCTTTCTTATTTTTCCTACATGCATGCTTCAACACTAGTTGTTGGGCCTTATCTAGTTAGAGTACAAGAGTAATATTTTCCTCTTTGTTGACTAAAAATCAATAATGTAATAATCTAACTATTCCATCTTTTTTTTCAAGTCATATCAGATGAAGTTATTTGGCGACAAATAATTATAATAATAATAATAATAAGGGAATGTATAAAATATTACACAAAAATATGTCTTCATATATATATATATATATATATANTATAATTTTCTTGCGAAAGAATTTAATCCCCTTCGTGATACATGATAAATAGGTGAATCATATACATGATACAGAAAAGTGAAGTTCTAATGTTTAAAATTGAATCAAACATATAGAAAATTGAACAATGTTGGAAAATAGAGAATTTCTATGAAGAAGATCAATATTTGAGATTTCAAAATTTATTGTTTGTCGTTAAGAAATTTATTTCATCTTTACC
The DNA here is from genome assembly GCF_001406875.1 of Solanum pennellii. Taxonomy (NCBI): domain Eukaryota; kingdom Viridiplantae; phylum Streptophyta; class Magnoliopsida; order Solanales; family Solanaceae; genus Solanum; species Solanum pennellii. The sequence goes on along the minus strand of NC_028647.1, from coordinate 57,335,432 downwards.
CAAGGGGATAATTACTTTCTGCCAGGATAATAAGAATATATATGTTGTAGGGGTATGCTAAATGACTAGAGAATTTGGTCAGAAATTAAAAAAAATTATAATATCTTTTTAATTTTAAAATAAATTAATCTTTTTTCATTTTTTAGTTAAAAAGTATTAAAATTAAAAGGATAAAATGATTAGAAAGATAAAATAACATAGGTAAAATATCATTCTGGCCAAAAAGATTTTTCCTATGTTGCAGAAGTAGTGGTACCTCGAAATCAAAAAATCACAAATTAAAACACAATCACTATAGCAAATTTTCAAGAATAAACTGCCAACAATTTTCAAAATGTTTCCTAATCAAACTCTGTTGTGATTCATGATAGGCCATCACTAGATCGACCTCTGTACAAACTTTCAAAAGATTCCATATTATCATTTGAGAGAAACCAGATGATGAAGCTTGATAAAATTCAAGTTTCTATATTAGAGTATAAGTTGTATATGAGTGTATAAATATCTCTTACAAATTTTATATATTGAGTGTATATATATTTATATAAAAAAAATAAGATAAGAGTTGTGTCTATGATTGTATGCCAGATTGTGCTTTGGGCTAAAGACTTGCAATGTAAATGTTGGACAATATTTTTACAATATAAGTTAGGTATTTATACTTTTATGAATTTTTTACAAAATAAATTTGGTCCAAAAGAATAAGCTACCAATCAGATCATTTGACCAAATTCAAACGGGGAACAAGCAAAAGCTCATAAATACAAATTAATTACAAACATGTACCCCTACACTTATGCCCCCTAAATAATTTCAATATATATATATATATATATATATATACACTCAACTTATGAAATACTACGTACTAGGTTAATCTTTTTTAACCTACTGCCATGCCCACCTACCACAACAACTTTTGCAGCTTTAGAGCTGCATTTCACTGAGTTGTCCTGAACGACCACCACTCGAAGGATCAGGTCTTTCTACAAGATCTACTACTCTATATAATTTGTTAATTAATCAAAACATGAAAATGCAATATCTTTTTTTTTTTTTGATGATGACAAACTATTCCTCCTATCGATTATTATGTTTACTATTTCCACATTCCCCCCTATCAACATGTTTCCCCCTTCCACATAGACGACCATATCCTATGATTTGAACTAAATCACGTGTTATCAACACTTATTACCCTTTAAACATCATAAAAAAGTAAACAATAGTAAATCAAGCAAGAGCACATGCACTCTGAGTAAAATTATGGCCACTTGGCAAACACTAACGCGAATAAATAAGCATAAACACAGAGTTGCATTAAAAAGAAACAGTAAATTCAAGGAAGATGCATTCGAATTCAAAAAAAGGGTTACATCATACAAAAATGCATAGTCAAAATAATCAAGAACCACAACTGCCACAATAGGCACTGAAATGAAGGGAAAATGATTAAAAACTAGGATAGAATAGGGATATAGGTGTCACGATCCAAAAACTGAGTGTGATGGCACTTGCCTTATCCCACCAAAACAGGTCATCCTAAAAAACCATCCATGAGGGTAAATATGGAAGTTATAGTTTACAAAACTGAATTCTTACTTTATTATATCAACATTACATGTATATATACACTAGAAAGAAGTATCAATAAAGTAAGAAAATATCCTACATATCTCTCCTATCTATATAAGGTAATAGAATATATTTACATTATTCTGTAACACTCCCCCTCAAGCTGGAGCATATATATTAATCATGCCCAGCTTGTTACACAAATAGCTAACTCGAGCTCCATTCAATGCCTTTGTGAACAAATCAGCTAGTTGCTCTCCAGTCTTCACATAGGCCTTGGAAATAAGGTTTTCTTGAATCTTTTCACGAATAAAATGGCAGTCCACCTTAATGTGCTTAGTTCTTTCATGATACACTGGATTTGAGGCGATATGAAGAGCCGCTTGATTATCACACCAATGTTTTGCAGGTGTGGAATATTTCAACCCAACTTCACTTAAGAGGTGATGTATCCACATAATCTCACATGTGGATTGTGCCATAGCTCTATACTCGGATTTCTGCACTAGATCGAGATACAACATTTTGTTCTTACTTCTCCATGACACCAAGTTTCCACCCACAAAGACACAATATCCAGTAGTAGACCTTCTATCAATCTTGGATCCAGCCCAATCGGCGTCCGCAAAACACTCAATGCGAGTGTGTCCATTGTTGCTATATATTATGCCAAGTCCAGGGACTCCTTTCAAGTTGCATAATATCTGCTCCAAAGCTGCCCAATGTTTTACTGTAGGCGTGGTCATGAACTGACTAACAACACTAACTGCAAAAGCAATACCCGGACGAGTTACAATGAGATAGTTTAATTTTCCAACTAATCTCCTGTACCTCTCTGGATCATCGAAGGGGTCACAATCATCTTTTGTGAGTTGCATATTTGGAACCATTGGAGTATTACAAGGCTTAGATGTTGACTTTCCAGTTTGCTCAAGAAGGTCAAGGATATACTTTCTTTGAGATAAAAGTATTCCCTTCTTACTCCTACTTACTTCTATTCCCAAGAAGTATTTCAGTTGTCCCAATTCTTTCATGTGAAATATTGAATGCAAGGAAAATTTTAGAGAGGATATTCCTGCATAATCACTCCCGATGATGACAATGTCATCAACATATACAACAAGAAGAATAATTCCAGTCCTTGATTGTCTGTAAAAGACCGAATGATCACATTTGCTCTTTGTAAGCCCAAACTTCTGAACTACCTCACTAAATTTCCCAAACTAAGCAAGTGGACTTTGTTTCAAGCCATACAAAGATTTCTTCAAGTGACAAACTTTCCCATTCTCCCCCTGAGCAACAAAACCGGGTGGTTGCTCCATATATACTTCTTCTTGGAGATCCCTGTGAAGAAATGCATTCTTGATATCCAACTGATGTAATGGCCAATTCTTGGAAGCAGCTAGAGAAATAAACAAGTGGATAGAAGTGAGTTTGGATACTAGAGAAAAAGTATCAGAATAATCCACTCCATAAGTCTGAGCATATCCTTTAGCCACTAGTCTGGCTTTAAGCCTCGCCACAGAACCATTAAGATTTACTTTGACTGTAAAAACCCACTTACATCCCACTGCCTTTTTTTCTTTTGGTAAGTCCACCAAATTCCAAGTGTGATTTTCATCTAAAACATGTATCTTCTCGAGCATTGCATCATACCACCCAGGGTGACTCAAAACTTCTTGAACTGTTTTGGGTACAAAAATGGAATCTAGAGAAGCGATCAAAGAGCAAGATGTGGGAGACAAGTGGTCATATGAGATAAAATTAGCAATGAAATATATTGGTTGACACTGACGTTTACCTTTGCAAAGAGCAATGGGAATGTCAAGATTTTCTGGTGGAGAGGGATTGATCGGAGGAGGATCTGATGACGAAAGAGTTGGTGCAGGACATGTATCATTGGTCGCTTGTCGCCTAGAATAAACTTGAATTATCGGTGGCTTTGTTAGAGAAGATGAACATCAAAAGACACATTCTTAGTTGAATGCTCAACATTACCACAGACTTTCTTATAATGTTCTGAGCTCGGTTGAGTGGTCTTATAAATGAGCCATTCTTCTTCTTCCTGTCCCTGAGTGGGAGAACTATCAGGAGCAGAAAAAAGGAAATGTTCTCAGAGAACACCACACCTATCGACACCATGTATCTGTTAAGGGTTGGAGTGTAGCACCAATAACCCTTCTTTAAGCGAGAATATCCCAAAAAGACACACTTCAAAGCCTTTGGATCTAGTTTAGTAACATGGGGTCGCACATCACGAACATAACAAGTACTTCCAAACACCTTTGGTTCTAATGAAAATAATGGTTTATTTGCAAATAGAACACCATATGGAATATCACCATTAAGCACTATGGATGGCATGCGATTAATTAAAAAACTAGTTGTGGATACCGCATCCACCCAAAATTGCTTAGGTACATTCATTTGGAATAGCAAAGCACGAGCAGTCTCTAGCAAGTGTCTATTTTTTCTCTCAGCTACTCCATAAGGGTGTATCCACACACGAAGATTGATGAAGAATACCATATTGATTCATGTAGTTCTGAAATGATGCTGACATGAATTCTTTGGCATTATCACTCTTTAATATATGGATAGAAGCATTAAACTGTGTCTTAATCACAACACAAAAATTAGAGAAATGGGAGAACACTTCAGAATGATTTTTCGTAAAGTAAGTCTATGTCATTCGGGAATAGTCATCCACAAAAGTAACAAAATATATGAATCCAACTTTAGACACAACCGGACATGGTCCCCAAATATCTGAATGAACTAACTCGAAAGCAAACTCAGCCCACTTATTATTCCTAGGACTTAACGAGCTTCTATGGTGTTTTGCAAAGTGACAAGACTCACAATCTATTGAAGGTACATTATGAAACTGAGGACATAATTTCCTCAAAACTGATAGAGAAGGATGTCCCAAATGACAATGTGCTTCAAATGACGAGACGATACTGGAGCAAGCAACTAATAGAGGCCCCCGTTCATCAAGAATGTAGAGATCGTCTGATACATGTCATTTACCAATAATATGTTTCGTCATAAGATCCTGAAAAAGACAATAATCGAGATATGAGGAGACAAAACATTGTAGTTCTTTGGTAATTTTACTCACAGAAATCAAATTAAAGGCAAGACTAGGTAGTCCTAAAACAGAGGACAAAGTAATAGATTAAGTGGGGTTAACGATTTCAGATCCCTCAATGGTATAATCCATCAGCTATGGTAACAGAGGATGGTACTTGATGTGACTGGAATTTAGAGATTATTTTGGGATTACCTGTCATGTGATCTGTGGCACCCGAATCAATGATAATGAGACATTTGTTACCTGACTCAGTAAAGGCAAGGGCTGGAGTGGTTTCATTAATTGATTCCTGATTCTTTGTAAGTCTAGAATACTCATCGGTTGAGATTGTAACAGTTGAGGGTGAACTAGATGTGGCAGCCATAGTGGCAGTCTAATTCTGAAGTTATTGGTTACGATTTTGTAATTTCTTACAGTTTCTCCTTATGTGCCCGGGTTCCTTACAATAGCGACAAGTATTGTCGTTGATCCATCTCCTAGCATCATTGTCTCCTCCTTTGTTGTTGTTCCATCTCCCAGCATCATTGTCTCCTCCTTTGTTATTGTTCCATCTACCAGAGTCATTGGTGTTGTTCCACCTTCCTGCATCATTGTTATGATTCCACTTCCCTGCATCGTTGTTGTTGTTCCATCTCCCTACATCATTATTGTTGTTCCATCTCCCCGAATCATTGTTGTTCCATTTTCCTGCATTATTTCTTCCTCCTCCTCCTTTTGCAACAAGCACATTGGTCTGTTGGTTGGATGGAGTACTCTCTGTGCGCAACACTCGACTTAAAACATCTTTGAGAGAGCTGATCTCAGAACTAGATAGAATATGTGATTTAGCAGTCTCAAACTCAGACAAGAGTCCAGCTAAAAAAATCATTATAGCCATTTGTTCCCTCTGAGCCTGCTACACCTTAATATCAGTACTGAATGTTAGAAGTACATTCAGTTCCTCATATGTTTTCTTGAACTCCATGAAGTATGTAGTGAGTGACTTAGCTTCCTTCTCAGAACGATAGAAAGCTTTACAAACTTCATAAATCTGAGATAAATTACCTTTGCCAAAATATAAATACTCCAAATAATCCATTAACTCTTTTACAAACTCACAGTGATTAACCAAACCAACAACTTTATTGTCAATCGAATTTATAATTTGCAAGAGTAGTCTAGCATCATCTCTGAACCAAGTCTTTTTAGTATCATCCGTTGGAGGATCTTGGATAAGATGGTCATCCTTTTCAACACTAGCAAGTAAACCCTAATTTTTTTACTCCAATCTAAATAATTAGACCCATTTAATTTATTATCAGTAATTTTAGACAATGCTGGAACAATTCCAGTCATGGCAGATTTATCATCAGACATTTTAACTAATGTTTATTCAAGAAATTGATCAAGAAAAGTAAAGGATAAAAAATGTGACACCAAATTGGTTAAAAAACAGGCAATAAATTGACACCAACATTGAACCCTACAACCACTGTAGCGCAAAGCTATTTACAGATTTTGCGTCACAAATGCAAAAGATAAAAATCGAACCTGGAAGTGAATAATTATTATCCTGTAGTGATTTAACACCAAAAGTCAATCCTGCAGTACGTTCCAACAGATGAAACGATGCTGGAACAGCAAGCCTAGAGGTATTCTACCAAAATCCAAGTAGCCGAAATCTTTTCCAAAGATGCTATGAAAAGTCTCGAAGTTTCTGATCCAAGATGAGGAGCCCTATTGGCTCTGATACCATGTAGTTTACAGAACTGAATTCTTACTTTATTATATCAACATTACATGTATATATACACTAGAAAGAAGCATTAATAAAGGTAAGAAAATATCCTACATATCTCTCCTATCTATATAAGGTAATAGAATATTTTTACATTATTCTGTAACAGAAGTAAAAAAGGAAATAAGGATAAACAACATAAGTATTTCGAAAATTATAATATAACAAAATCTTTCCCAAAGCTGAATGTCACGTGTACAAGCCACATTGAGTTTTAGGCAGAAAGAATGAGAAAAATTATATCAAGCTTGACATATATTCAAATCCTTATTGATAAGTTGCCCCATCACCACCAAGCTAATAAGGTGTTGGTCCATACCTTCTTTGAAGGTCTTGAAACAAACACATACTATAGCGGACAACCCTTTTTTTTTAATTCAAACTTAGACCTAACCCATTTATTACTAAATGATCAGAATTTGAACAGGCCCAAAAGTGACCTGCATCCATAAACAAAAAAAAAATCTTAAAAAGGGAAGTAATAAAAAAGAGGTCCAAGAACAATTCTACTTCCAGATTTGTCATCGATGTTCCTCCGAATTGGCCCCAAATTCGTCAACTTGTTGTTGAACCAATATTATTGAGCTTGAGTGAATTCCACCTCTACACTTAACCTCTCACAAGTGCCATAGAATCGACCTCCTCGAAGACTTCTTTAGCTCAAAATGGGTTCATACATCAAATCTAGGAACTTATAGCCATGACCCAACAATATTCATCTAGAATCAGTAGAGCTGATAAATACTCTCGAGTTTTTCCCTCTACACAGAATGAGCTCCGAAGAACTGATACCACTGCGAAGAGATTCATTTCGACTCCACTGTCCCCTAGCCGTTATGAGCAATAGGTGTGTGAATCCTATTCCGTTGTTACTGTAACTCTTATAGTTGCTTCTACTTTTGATTTTTGCCGACTTGTCACTTTAATCCTTAATTCCTTATTTGTGAATTGAATTCCTTGTTTTGCATCTTCTTAAGAGGTGAGTATTTGGAATGCTAATAAATAAAGAGGATTCATTATTTGAAATGCTTATTAAAAAGTATTGGGCTCGAACTAAAAAGTGAAAGCTGAAGCAAATTTTATATTGCATCTAGGTTAACTTTTTGAAATCCTAGCTTATTCCGGATTGAGGCATGATTATTGTATTTAAAGTCAAATCTTGCAAATTTTTTATTTTTTTTAAATAACATAAATACAACTATTTGATGTTCTTAGAAAATGATTTCTCGTGTGAAGCAAAACCTACAAACCAAATATATTGACTTTTCTTGATTATTGTTGTAGTTTCTTTTTCTAGAATTAAATTATAAAAATTTTAACTAATATTTTACTATATATCTTCATCAATATTGATATGCAAAAAATTACAATTTATATACTTTTCGTATAGTTTTTGAATATCTAAATTTTTGTTCAAAATATGAAATTAATATAATACAATTCCACTTTAAAAATTAGTCAAGTTGACTTTTGAAAAACGCAACATAACAAATAAAAATAGATAAAAAAAATATTTATCAGTAGTCTCTAGAAGAGGTAAAATGCATCTCTTTTCACAATAAGTTAATTTATTTTCCTAGTATGACATTTGGCGAGACCAATGTGTAGGAGTGCTCATTGTTTCGTTTGGAGCAATAATTTAATTAAATTAAACTCAAGTTGATTTTATCGATTTTTAAATTTTTAAAATCAAATCGAATTAAATAAAATGAAAATTATTGGTTTTGTTCTTATGGGGTTGTTCTTTTTTTTTTTTTTTTTAAATTTATGACTAGCTAATAATAAATTGATATAGTAACAAAAATACTCTTCTTCACCTCAATGAACCTCTTTTGGATACTCTAAATAAGGATTTTCATATATGATCAGTTCATTTGTCTTCTTTTTAACATTGTATCTAATGATTAATGTAAAACTCATATTTATATATAGTTGTAGGTGGTAGGCAGTGTAAGTGTAAAATGAACTCTTTTACCTTCTGACTAGTTTATATTAGTCATCCAACTTATAACAAATTTTATGTGATAAGTTTTCTTGTGATTAATTGGCTAAAATATTTTATTTAGACACGTGGTGACTTTTGATTGGTTATTAAATTTGATCAGGATTGCCACAATATTTGAACACATGACATCATTTTATTGATCTTGAATTTGATTAGGATGTCATATCATTTTACACATGACATGAGCTAAATCTCAGGATGAAGTGGACCTTGAAATTAAATAAAATAGACTAATTTATTTCTAAAACTCAAATTAATTATTCATTTCATATGAACTGGATTTAATTAAAATCATAAATGAATTTTTAACCCAATAAAATTTTGGTAATTGAATTCCCTGGAGTTTGAACATTAATCATCATTAAAATCTCTCCTATTAATTAATGGTATTGCTTAAAAGTTGAAAGATAACAAAAAAGATTAGGAGATTCACACAATTTTTCTACAATAGATAGAAGCTCTTCTGAGCGTCTTTTATAATTTGACAATTGAATCACAAAATGAAGATTGGACGGTAAAATATAGGTATATGTTATCATTTAATTTCCTAAAAAAGAAAGATGAAAAACAATTCTCTAAGATATTTTTCATCTAAAAATTTGATGTGGATGCAAAGTTTTTGATAAAAAAATTTAATAATGCCAAGCAAGATGAAATTATTTAAATAATGAGTTAGGTGAAATAACACCAAATATAAAAATAACTTGTCATCTCACCCTCTTTTATCAGTTATGTTTTTTTTATTTACTTCGTCTATCTAAAATAACATTCGATTTGTGAACTCATAAAAGAAAAAATTATGCGAAATGGACAAAAGTTCATGGTAAACTATTTTATATAATAATAATTGCGGCTACATTTTAATGAAATTTGCTATGAAGAATCTCAGATATTTGTATAAACCCTATTTGTATATATTTTATATTTGTATACCTATTAATAATTTTGTTACATATCTATACGTATTTGTGTATGTACAAACTTCCATTTCTAGTGTTTGGTTTTATATAATTTTTTATCTTTGGTTGTATACTTTTTTCCAGTATATATATTATCACCCCCAATATATTTTATGAATCAATTGTATAATTTCGAACTTATTTACAATTACTTATTTATCCATATTAATAGTTTTTATATAATACAAATACATGTATATAATATGTTACTTGTATAAACTCAAATTGTATAATTTATATAACTGTGAAATATACAAACAAAAATTAGCAAGCGAATAGAACTATAGTTAGGAAGGTAATTACACAAATTATATCTAATGAGAATTATTAAGTTTCATCTCTCAACTATTTATGTTTTCTTTTTTTTTTTAAATGTACCTCATAATTAACAGGATGAGAGAAATTATAAGAAAAACAATGGCAATGCCAACATGCATACAATACAAATAGAAATGATTGCATATAATATGCTACTTGTATTGATTATATTTTGCTACTATATTATTTCATAAAGCTTTCACAACTCTTCAGAATTAAGTAATTTTTAAATAACCAAATACATTTCTAATGAACTTGATAGAATCCTAATTCTACAAGTTGATATGTTTTGATGATAGACAAGCAACTCAAGCAAAGCAGGTTCAATGCGACAAGCAACTTAAGCAAAGCAGGTTCGATGCCAGCCACAAGTAGTACAAGTAGTAAAATAACTCGGCCAGAAATCGCAGAAATTGTCACGAAATATTGACACGGTCCAATTAAGTGCTAAAGATACAAGTTGATACAAATAAGGAAACCTTAATTATTAAAGATACAAGTTGATGCAAATAAGGAAACTTTAATAATTAAGGAAGAAAGTTGTATATAAAAGGGATTGTACAAAAGAAGTAATCCTTGTTTAAATACAATTTCCTTACCTTATTTGATAAGGATTCGAGGCAGCATGAATATCTATAAAAAGAAGACATACGCAGAATAGAAGACCACGACTTCACATAGAGAGAAAAGTGAGATTTATTCATCGAGCAGAAGTCTTCAAGATCGATAGGTTTGCTACGTTTAAAACGTTCTTGAGTGAGAAGGTTTTTAACGTGTAGAATTATCTTCTTGTTTTGTTCTTGATTGTAATTTACAGTTTATTGTACAAAGGGTGGGTTTGGCTCTTTGTAGGGTTGAGTGTTAGTGAAGAGTTGTAACAAAAGGTGGGTTTGGCCTTTTGGAGAGATCGATTGGAGTCAATCGAGGGAGTAGTAGAGATAAGACTTTTTGATTATTGAGTTGTAATCACAAAATCTTATAGTTGAATTAATAAAACGAGGTTTTTCCTTCCTTGAGTGAGGAAGGTTTTTAATTCAGTAAGTGTTTGTGTCTTTACTCTGTCTTTACTTAAAAGCAACTTACACGAACCTGGTTCGTGTTCTGGGGTAAGGTTTCTTCAAT
>NC_028647.1:57261617-57321319 GCF_001406875.1 Solanum pennellii | reverse complement strand
GATAAAGGAAACAAAGTTCTCTTTACAGAAAAAGAATGCAGAGTAACAAAGTCAGCTACTGGGAACCTGGTTCTACTAGGAAAGAGACACAAGAATGTGTACAAAGCCAAGCTTGTTAATACCAAGGAAGATACTCTTAAATGTCTAAGTGCAGTATCTGATTGCTCTATGCTATGACACAAAAGAATGGGACACATTAGCATGACAACTATAAACAAGCTCATATCTAAAGACCTGGTTAGGGGACTGCCAACCAAAAGTTTCAGGGACAACCAAGTATGTGGAACCTGCATTCAAGGAAAACAGGTTAGGTCTTCCTTCAAACCAAAGTTGACAGTAAGTACTACCAAGCCACTAGAACTGCTTCACATGGATTTATGTGGACCAATGCGTGTACAAAGCAGGGGTGGAAAAAGATGTGTGTTTGTAATAGTTGATGACTACTCAAGATTCACTTGGACATTGTTTCTTACAACAAAGGATGAAACATTCACTATGTTTGAAATCTTTGCAAAGCTGGTTCAGAAGAAGTTCAACAAAGAAATAATCAGCATCAGATCTGATCATGGGCTGGAGTTTGAAAACTCACAATTCCTACAATTTTGTACTACAAATGGGATTGAGCATAACTTCTCAGCACCTAGAACACCACAACAAAATGGTGTTGTTGAGAGGAAAAATAGAACACTGGAAGATATTGCAAGAACAATGTTAATCTCAAGCAAACTTCCAAAATTCTATTGGGCTGAAGCAGTGAACACGGGATGCTATCTAATAAATAGATGTATGATCAGATCAGTGTTAAACAAAACACCATATGAGCTGCTAAAAGGAAGAAAACCAAATTTAGCACATCTTAGAGCCTTTGGGTGTGTATGCTTTATACACAACAATGACAAAGACAATTTGGGAAAATTTGATGCCAAGAGTGATGAAGGAATTTTTCTAGGCTACTCGTCACAAAGCAAGGCCTACAAGGTATTGAATAAAAGAACAAACCGTGTAGAAGAAAGTGTCCATGTTGTCTTTAATGAAAATAGCAGTGAGGTTGAAGGAAATTCAGAGGATGAACAGAATGAGGGAACCTGCTCCAAGCCATCAGAACCAAGAATATGGGAAAAAGAATTTATACCCTCTGATAAAACATCTGAAATAGGGGATAAGCCTACTAATGAAACTGGTTCGTCTGCACCTCAAGAGTCAGTAAGTATTCCAACTCACAGTTGGAAACATCAAAGTTCTCACCCTTTGCAAAACATTCTTACTCCTCTTGACTCAGGCATCTCTACAAGATCCAAATTACGTAGCATGTGTGCATTCTCTGCCTATGTGTCCCTGATTGAGCCTAAAAATATAAAGGAAGCACTTCTAGACTCTGATTGGATTAGTGCCATGCAAGAAGAACTCAACCAGTTTGAAAGAAGCAGAGTATGGAACCTGGTTCCAAAACCTCAAAACAGGACGGTAATAGGAACTAGGTGGGTGTTTAGAAACAAGCTCGATGAGCAAGGACAAATAGTGCGCAACAAAGCTAGGCTAGTTGTACAGGGATACAACCAAGAAGAAGGTATAGACTATGATGAAACCTTTGCACCAGTAGCAAGAATTGAGGCAATCAGAATATTGGTCGCATATGCTGCTCACATGGAGTTCAAACTCTACCAAATGGATGTCAAAAGTGCCTTCTTAAATGGTTATCTGCAAGAAGAGGTGTATGTAAAACAACCCCCAGGTTTTGAGAACACCATGTATCCTGATCATGTATATAAACTGGACAAAGCACTCTATGGGCTAAAACAAGCACCTAGAGCATGGTATGATCGATTATCCACTTTTCTTCTCACACATGGATATACAAGAGGAAAAATTGATAATACATTGTTTCTTCGAAAACAAGGTAAAGATCTGTTCATAGTACAAGTGTATGTAGATGACATCATATTTGGGGGAACCAATGACTCACTGGGAGTAGAATTTGCTCAACTAATGAATAGTGAGTTTGAGATGAGTATGATGGGAGAGTTAAACTTCTTTTTGGGACTCCAAATTAAGCAAACTCCAGTTGGAACATCAATTCATCAACAAAAGTACATCAAGGAATTACTGAAGAAGTATGATATGAATGAAGCTAAGTCAAATGACACACCCATTGGGACAACAACAAAGCTTGATAAAGATGAACCAGGTTCACCAGTCAATGACACTAGATATAGAGGTATGATTGGATCACTCCTATACCTCACTGCCAGTAGACCTGATATAGTGTTTAGTGTTGGTCTATGTGCAAGGTTTCAGTCCTGTCCCAAGGAATCACATCTAAAAGCTGTCAAAAGAATCTTGAGATATTTAAAAGGCACAATGAACCTGGTTCTCTGGTATCCAACTGGTGACTCTTTTGATCTAAAGGGATTTGCTGACGCAGATTATGCAGGACATATGGTTGATAGAAAAAGTACCTCTGGGATGGCACACTTTTTAGGACCATGTTTAATATCTTGGGCAACTAGAAAACAAAATTCAGTGGCTCTATCTACTGCAGAGGCTGAGTATGTTGCAGCTGCTTCATGTTGTGCCCAACTTCTTTGGATAAAACAGCAGCTTAAAGACTTTGGTATAGAAACAGGTTGTATTCCTATTCTATGTGACAACACAAGTGCTATGAACATGGCCAAAAACCCAGTTCAACACAAACGCACCAAACACATAGATGTTAGACATCACTTTCTTCGTGATAATGTTGAAAAAGGAAACATAGTAATGGAGTTCTGCAAAACTGAGGATCAAGTTGCTGATATTTTCACCAAGGCACTAGGAAGAGAGTCATTTCAGAAAAATAGACTTGAGTTAGGGCTCATCTTTTTAGATTGAATTCTGTCCAACCAAGTTCTAAGGAGATATGAACCAGGTTCAGTCAAGTTGGTTATACAACTGCGTTACACCTAGCTGTCAAAAATAAAAAAAAAAAAGAAAAAAGGGGGGAAATAATTCCATCTTCTCTCTCCTATGTCATGTCTCTGAAAAGCAGGTGCAACCGTCAGAGCACACGTCCCCTCGATGTAAATCCCCCATAATTACTCAAACCCCTCGAATACAACATCAAAACCGTTCCCAATAAAGCACTCTCTCTAAACAAGCAACCAACTTTCTCTCATCTTCATCCTTCAGAAAAACAAGAAAACAAAATCTCTTCCATCACCATGGTTAATCCACTAGTTGCCTACTCTGATGACGAAAGCTCGTCTGATAGCGCATTTTCTCAGGGGGAAGAGAACCCAGTTGTTGATGCTGTGCAAGAAAGCCATCTCCCCACTAAACCATCTACACCCAAATCAGATCCATCTACATCTCCATCACCAAAAGCTCAATCTCCACAACCACCAGTTAAAGAAGCATCTCCACCTGTAGGTGCCGAATCTTCACCACGTGGGAAGGAAAAAGTACTTCCAAACCAAATTAGTGCTTAGGGGTAGAACCTTTCACCCTGATATACTTTCAATGGATATAGTGAAGCAGGTTTGTGAACTACTAAGGTTTCAGGGGTGGGAGGAGTTATTCCTTGAACCTAGTTTGATTTATGAAAAGGAAGTGGTAGAGTTCTATACGAACTTGGTAATCTTAGAAGGAGATGTGGTGTCGTCTAGTGTAAAGGGGGTTGACATTGTGTTTGATGCAACCAAACTTGGGGAAATCTTGCATATACCATCTGTGGGGATAAATGAGTACAATTGGGGTTTTGATGAATATTCTAGCCTACCAGCAAAATTCTCTCAAGGTAGAGTCAATTCTAGGGCTCAAACTGTTTTAAAGGGAATTATGAGATCTTTGCATAAGCTTCTTTTCGAGATAGTTCATAAGGTGATACTGCCTAGAGGTCACCAACGTCACATTGCCTCCATAAGAGACATGGGACTTATGAATGCACTTGAGTGCAAAGAACGCATTGATTGGCCCACATTGTTTATCAAACATCTTGCTAGAATTGTGGATCCTAAGCTAGGTTCTCATCAGTTAGCTTTTGGAAACTTGTTGACTCGAGTGTTTGATGCATTTGAAGTACCATTGGGAGAAGGCAGGATTTTAACTCGTGCAGATATGTTCACTCAAACCATCCTTGCTGATTGTGGTATTCCTATAGAGTCGGAGCAGGTTACAACTGCGTCTCCACGTACATCTGGTCCTGTTGCCCAGTTACTTAGGGAACTTAAAGTAGCTAAAGAAAAGAATGCCTCTCTTGAATCAGACAACCAGAAGTTACGTGCTGAGCTTGATGCCTCAAATGCTGAAATACACAGGTTGAAGGATCAGATGGTGCAGCAGCAACTTGCTAACAATGCAAGAGTTGACAGAGTTTTGGATATGCTAGCTTCTGCTTCAACTAAGCCTGGTCAACCTTCACATTGAAAAAGCATTTTGTTTGAAACTGATTCTCTTAGTTGGTTAAACTATGTGTTGTTACTCTTTGTTTTGTTGCCAGAACATTTTATTATGCTCAACTGGCTGAGCTTTTATTGCTGCTATGGATGTTAATTGGTTTTGTTGCTATGGATGATGGTTGTTGGACTCTTTTTGATTTGTCAAAAGGGGGAAGATATATGAGTTGCATTACACAGGTTTGTCTTCATCAAAAAGGGGGAATTTGATAGAATCCTAATTCTACAAGTTGATATGTTTTGATGATAGACAAGCAACTTAAGCAAAGCAGGTTCAATGCGACAAGCAACTTAAGCAAAGCAGGTTCGATGCCAGCCACAAGTAGTACAAGTAGTAAAATAACTCGGCCAGAGATCGCAGAAATTGTCACGAAATATTGACACGGTCCAATTAGTGCTAAAGATACAAGTTGATACAAATAAGGAAACCTTAATTATTAAAGATACAAGTTGATGCAAATAAGGAAACTTTAATAATTAAGGAAGAAAGTTGTATATAAAAGGGATTGTACAAAAGAAGTAATCCTTGTTTAAATACAATTTCCTTACCTTATTTGATAAGGATTCGAGGCAGCATGAATATCTATAAAAAGAGGACATACGCAGAATAGAAGACCACGACTTCACATAGAGAGAAAAGTGAGAATTATTCATCAAACTGAAGTCTTCAAGATCGATAGGTTTGCTAAGTTTAAAACGTTCTTGAGTGAGAAGGTTTTTAACGTGTAGAATTATCTTCTTGTTTTGTTCTTGATTGTAATTTACAGTTTATTGTACAAAGGGTGGGTTTGGCTCTTTGTAGGGTTGAGTGTTAGTGAGAGTTGTAACAAAAGGTGGGTTTGGCCTTTTGGAGAGATCGATTGGAGTCAATCGAGGGAGTAGTAGAGATAAGACTTTTTGATTATTGAGTTGTAATCACAAAATCTTATAGTTGAATTAATAAAACGAGGTTTTTCCTTCCTTGAGTGAGGAAGGTTTTTAATTCAGTAAGTGTTTGTGTCTTTACTCTGTCTTTACTTAAAAGCAACTTACACGAACCTGGTTCGTGTTCTGGGGTAAGGTTTCTTCAGAACTTTTCTCCTTTTTAAACAAACTTATGAACTAAACTCAGTTAATTAATATGGTGAAAATAGGTTGGAATCACAAAGCCAGACAACATAATAATTCATAGGTGTGAACATTTGATTTTTAGTTACATCATAATTAAACCATTTTTAGCTTTTAAAATTTTCAAGTACTAGTTTAGAAATGGAAGGCGCAACAATTATTTTTAGCTCTTATTGAATTACATTGAAGGTTACAATTTGAATTTTGTCTTTACAAGAGTTGTTTTTTAGCTCATTTTCAACAATGTTTGTTAATTTTCTTGTCTTTATTTTTTTTACCCTCCTCAACACTCTACACACTTCTTTCTGCTCTTGCTTTCACATGCAGGACTCTAGTATTTTTTTTTGTTATACTATAAATTGAGAGAGTTTCCACATATCTTTTCTTAGTGTTTTGATCAAGATGAAATCTTTAGTGTTGTTAGGAGTGTTGGCTTCTTTTTCTATGTTATATGGTGGTGTTCATTGTAAGGAGTGTACAAACATTTATACTCCATTGTCATCACATACTTTTAGATATGAGTTATTGTCTTCAAAAAATGAAACTTTAAAACAAGAGATTTTTAGTCATTACCATTTGACTCCTACCGATGATTCGGCTTGGTTTAACTTGCTTCCTAGGAAGGTGTTGAGGGAGGAAGAAGAGTTTGATTGGGCTATGACGTATCGGAAGATAAAGAATTCTGATGTTCTTGGAGAAGTTTATGGTTTGTTAAATGAGGTTTCACTCCATGATGTGAGATTGGAACCAAATTCAATGTATGGAGTTGCTCAGCAAACTAATTTGGAATACTTGTTAATGCTTGATGTCGATAGATTGGTTTGGAGTTTTAGGAAAACAGCTGGTGTGGAGACTCGTGGTAAGCCATATGGAGGTTGGGAGAAACCAGAGATCGAGGTTCGAGGGCATTTTGTTGGTTAGTTCTACTTTCTATCTTTCATCATTTGATTTACGGATGAATTTTGTTTGTTCGCGATACTTTTAATTTGCTTGTTGAAATTTTTGGACAGTGATGTTTCGTTGTTACATTAACTGTTACGAACTCTTAAGTGAGAACTTCTGAACAAATTGATTTTTACCGTTTGCTGTTTGATGCATGTATATGTAATATGTTGTTGTATACGTTAAGTACTTCATGAATATGAGTTATTGTGGCCACTTTCACGACCTCACATGATTCAAGAGTCAAACTTTATGAGTTTTTGAATGTTACTTTGAGAGACAACGACTTGTATATTCAGTTTTATGCAAACTCGTATCGTTTAGCTGACAGTTTGTTGTAACTTGAAGGTCATTATCTTAGTGCCACAGCACAGATGTGGGCTAGCACCTACAATGAAAGTCTCGGAGAGAAAATGTATGCCGTTGTTTCTGCACTAAATGAATGCCAGGAAAAGATGGGTACAGGGTATCTTTCTGCCTTCCCATCAGAGCAATTTGATCGCGTTGAAGCTATACAACCAGTCTGGGCACCGTATTACACAATTCATAAGGTAGATGTTCAATTCTTGCTTCTTAACGCCATTTATGCTCTGCTTAACCAAATTGGACTTTGACAGATAATGGCAGGTCTTTTGGATCAGTATACGTTAGCTGGAAATCCTAAAGCTTTGAATATGACTACATGGATGGTTGATTACTTCTACGATCGTGTGCAAAATGTGATCACCAAGTATACCATTCAAAGGCATTGGGATTCGTTAAATGAAGAATTTGGTGGCATGAATGATGTTCTTTATAGGCTGTACAGAATAACGGTATAGTCTAACCTTCCCTGTCCTAATATCTAAAACTTAACCAATCTGATTTTGAAAATTTCACCTTTCCTTAGCACAATGTTTAGTCATTAGTCGCCTCACGTTTTACTGGAGCAATAATATGCATATATCGTACTCTTTGTTATAATCTGAATAATCCTACTTTTATCGTCCTCTAAATGCTGTTGCAGGGTAATTCAAAGCACTTAACGTTGGCTCACCTCTTCGACAAACCATGCTTTTTAGGGCGCTTAGCTGTTAAGGTATAAATATCTGTTCTCCACATTCTCACATTGTAACATACTAAATATCGACTGGTATCTATTACCATTAGTTGCTATAATTCAGCTAATTACTGTGTTGACTATAAAACGAAGTACCTCATTCGCACAAATATGAGGACAAACCAAGTTACTTACTGGGAAAGTCATTTCTGTTTTTCTTTTGGTTTAGGCTGATCATATATCATCCATGATTACAATATATAGTTGTGTGTGTAATGAACGTTAACTTCATTGCTAATATATTTTCCCCATCTCTTCTGTTAGGCTGATGACCTATCGAATTTTCATGCAAATACGCACATTCCAATTGTTATTGGATCACAACTGCGCTATGAGGTTACTGGTGATCCAATTTCGAAGGTAAATGTTTTTGATTTTGGAAAACCATCTTTTCAGGAATACGTTCTGCAGTCCTGGTGTTTCCACTGGTTTACATGGGGGTAAATACACCATTTCTTTTTCTTTAGGAAATTGGGATGAACTTTATGGATATTGTCAATTCTTCCCACGTCTACGCAACTGGAGGGACATCAGCCGATGAATTCTGGTAGTACAGTCTAAAAAATCTAACGGAGATGAATAGTTTTATTTATTTGTTTATTAAGCATAGTATGCACAAAGTTAATTCCTTTGTTAGGTTTACTTGATTTAAAGTTCTTTGTATCTCCCCTTCTCTTTGATACCAACCTGAGCAGGTCAGATCCGAAGAGGTTAGCTAGCAAGCTAAGCACAGAGACCGGAGAATCGTGTACTACCTTTAATATGCTAAAGGTGGTGTGCTCATTGATTTTTTCGTGTTGTTTCCTATTTTGCTCCTAGTGCCTTGTGTGTTTATTTATGCACAAACGTGAATCATTTGTAGGTTTCCCGCCACTTATTCAGATGGACGAAACATATAGCATATGCTGATTATTATGAACGCGCATTAACAAATGGTGTGCTCAGTATTCAAAGGGGGAGAGATGCTGGAGTGATGATATATATGCTTCCACTTCAACCGGGTGCTTCCAAAGCTCAGACCTACCATGGATGGGGATCGCCGTTTAATGACTTTTGGTGTTGCTATGGAACAGGTGTTGGAATAAATACACTCTGCTCTTACACCCTTCTGTTTTTGTTTTTACGATAGTCGTGGTGTCCATACTAGTGTAAGGACACCTCGATAATTCTACGGGTACCTCCCACCAGTATAAGTACAAGGTAACTCTGTCGAGTAAAGATTGGATGTACGGGACCCTACTTTTCTTGCAAAGAGCAATCTTCTCTATACCCCTGGCACAGCAAATACATTTATATGTGCAACAAAATTTTGTGATTTTCTGAGTTTACCACCAAAGATGTATAGCTTAAAAAAAATGGATTGAATTTACGTTGTATTTTCCTCTATAGGGATTGAATCATTCTCCAAATTGGGAGATTCTATTTATTTCGAAGAGAAAGGGAATTCTCCTGGGCTTTACATCATCCAGTATATATCTAGCACTCTTGATTGGAACTCTGGGCAAGTTGTGGTGAGTGAGAGCGTAGACCCTGTTGTTTCGTGGGACAATCGCCTTCTAGTGACAATAACGGTGTCATCAAAGGGGGTACGCATTCTAATTTACTTTGTTCATTTGTTGGAACTTATTGATAGAATGCACTTCTCCTCCCATTTCTCCGAGCCTCAAAATGACATTTTTGACTTTAGCCCACTGATATGCTTAAGTCGCCCCTGATTTGAACATAACTTGTTGTGATAAATAATTCTTTCAGAATGAAACTAGTGCACCATCTACATTAAATCTGAGGATACCAAGTTGGACTGATTCAAGTAGCGTAAAAGCATCCTTGAACGGGGAGAATTTATCTCTACCTCCACCAGGTAACTTCCTATCGATCACCAAGGGTTGGGGCTCAGGTGAAAAAATCAACATGGAGCTTCCTATGAATCTTCGAACAGAGGCTATTAAAGGTGATAATTAAGATTTTTCTTTGTCCGCTCAATGTTACTACGTCTCTATTCAAAATAATAATAATAATAATAATGGATCATACACTATAGTTACTAACACACTCTTGTAAATGGTGCTTTAGATGACCGTCTAGAATATGCATCGATACAGGCAATTCTTTATGGTCCATACCTTCTCGCGGGCCATTCTACTGGCGATTGGGATATTGAAAGAAAATCCACTTCTCTCTCAGATTTGATAACTCCAGTTCCATGGGAGTATAATTCTTATCTTATATCTCTAACACAAGAATCTAGTAATGTAACATTTGTCATAACAAGCACGAATCGCTCTATTCAAATGGAGAAGTACCCTAAAACTGGAACAGATTCTGCTGTCAGCGCTACCTTCAGAATCATCTCAAATGACAAACAATCTGTCAAGCTTTCAAAACCAAAAGATTTTATCGGACTACTAGTCATGTTAGAGCCCTTTGATTTCCCTGGAATGTTCATAACTCGTCTAGGAAATGGCACAAGTCTCGGGATCAGACAGTCCTCGGATGACATTGGGTCGTTGCTCCGCTTGGTTGCAGGATTAGATGGGAAGGATGGGACAGTTTCGTTAGAATCTGATGATAAAAGGGGTTGCTTCATGTATAGTGGTGTGGACTACAAAGATGTGTCAGTTGTCAAGCTTAACTGCAATTCGAAGTCGTCCTTGGATGCTGATTTCAAACAGGCAGCAAGTTTCATGTTAGGAAATGGAATTACTCAGTATCACCCTATCAGCTTTGTGGCAAAAGGTGCTAAGAGAAACTTTCTTTTGGCACCCTTACTGAGCTTCAAAGATGAATCTTATACTGTGTATTTCAACATTCAATCATAGTGGTTTCAATAATAATAATAACGCTAATTAACTGGTTGTTTGGTTGATTTTACTAACGAAATTCCCAACATATAAGTTTTCGCTTAAGTTATGCTTAAGTTATACAATGTTTGGTAGTTCAAGAAAAAATTATCCCCGCGATTGGTTGGTCTGAGTAAACTCTGCATGGTACTAAATGTTGTACAGAGTTAATTTGTAAAGATAAGATACCATAAGGGATGGTCTTAAATTTTTGCCCTTCATATTGACGATCATTAACTTTTTTCCTTCAATAATTTTAATCATAATAAATTGACCAAAATACCCTCCTAATTCTTCCATATGTTCGGCAAACTAGTAGTGTAGATGAGATTAGTGTCTGAGAAAATATATATATGCAAGCTATGTCGAGATATTAAGGAGTCCATAGGGCTTTACAGAATTCAATTCGGGTAAGTAGAACTCTCAAAATTAATTAGAAGAGATGTAACGATCTGAGCCTACACCCTGGACGTGACCGACACTCGAGAACTATTATTGGCCCTCAAGCGAACTCTCATCCTGGCTGACTACAAGCGGAAGAATAACTCAAGCATACATACACATCGAATTGAAAAAAAAAACATTTAAAAACTGTCTATTCATGAAGTCTCTACTATACAAAAATGAATCTTAGGGCCCGTTTGGCCATAGATTTTACAAGTAAAACTTGGGAAAGAATTTGGCAAATTTTGTTTGTCCATACACTTTTTCATTATTTGGCAAATTTTTTTGGCAAATATTCCAAATTTCCAAATACTAGTTTTTTCTAGTATTTGGGAAAATTTCATTATTTGGAAAGTTTTAGAAATTCAATTTTTACACCTAACTTATATATTTTACAAAAATAATCGATTTATTAACACCAACCAATTCAATTAGTTCCCCATCTGCCAACTAACTCAATTAATACACTTTTCTATTATATAGAGCATATACGTATATGGACTTTTATATCCAAAAAATTAGTTGAACAACCACAGTAAAAGCTCTGTGACAGTCCTCTGTGGAGAAACAAACTGAAGATTATTTGTAAAAATCTACATATTTTTTCTTATAGTGAATTTCGTTTACATTGAACTTGCTTGAATTGATTTGTATGAATATGTTCTCTTGTCTAGGTTTAAGAGTTACGAATGATAAGAATCTTTTCTCCTTGTGTTTTATTTTTTCATTAGACTGGCGCAACTAATTTTTCGGGCTTGTTTGTTAAGTTTTGTAATGCCCATTATTCTTGAAGTTGGTTTTGAGATTTCCGACGAGAACTCTATGACTTCAACTTTTCCGGTTAACAGGGTAATATACTTTCAATCGTATTCGTACATTTTTCATTTTTAGTAAAGACATGCTTTCAGATTTTGTGCACTCCAAAAAAAATAAAGTTATGAATATGATGTGTTGTCATGTTGATGTTGTATTGTAGAAACGTAAAAAAAAATGAATAAATCACGTGGTTCAGCGGTTGATAAATGGACTAATGAAGAAACATCAAGTCCTTATAAGTGTCTTGCATGATGATGCGAGGATGTCCGGATTTAAAGGTTATGCCATCAGTGGTCCACGATTAATAGAAGTTAGGAATGACTTTTTTGAGAAAATTGGAAATCGAGATTTCTATTTTGCTATGTAAGACAAATTTATGGTTAGTTTTGATAATTTTAAAAACTTATAGGTATAATTCATATTTCTAAAAAAATGAAATATGTTTCACAAATTCTATGGCCAAACACATGGTGAAATTTCACCCAAATTTTCATCCAAATAATATTTACCAAAAATATTTGAATATTTATGGCCAAACGCTAGCTTAGCCCTTAGGACACTAACATACATATCAAATTGAAAAAAACATTTAAAAATTGTCTATTCATGAAGTCTCTACTATACAAAGATGAGTCTTAGGACACTAAGCTATACTTATAAGCAATAAAGAATCATCTAAACAATATGACCCTTTACCCATGTTGCCATACAAGGTTTATGAGTCTTTTGAGTCGTCTGAATTCGTCATCCGTTGTTCAATACTACTCTCAATGATATATACTCATGCTCTTATGTTTAAAAACATAGCTGTTCCTCTGATTTGAGATAATTGCTCAAACTAACCTCTTAAAAGAGGTAACTTCTCTTGAAATATCTTCTGAACTCATAACTCATTTAGAAATCAAAGTTTCTCTTTTATCAATGTAAAAACAGATACCTTTGGGAATACTTAGTTCCCTTATACTTTTACTCAATTCATACTTGAAAACTCTTTCTAAAAAATGTATCAAAATTATATTGTGATATAATCATTCAGGAGCGGCTTAAGCATATTAGTCGCCTAAAGCAAAAATTAAATGGGGCCTTAAACTTGAAGTGTTAAGAATTTATATATTATTGATTTCTTCTACTTTTCAATTGATAATATAATCATTTTTATTTTAAATTATTTTTCATGTGATATAGTACTCCAAATATGTCAATTTTCTTCTAATAATTCATTCATTTTCATGAAAAATTTACTTTTTCTACAAATAGTATTTAATATTTGTTAAAAAATAATAACTTATAGCCTATTACTATTAAAATGAGACCCTTTAAATTTGGGGGCCTAAGGCACATGTCTTTCTTTTAACACAGTCGAGCCACCCCTGTAATCATTGATGACTCGAGATGTCATACTGCATAAACATTGATTGTATATCTAGATACCATGTTGCTTAAACATTGATAACAT
Source organism: Solanum pennellii (assembly GCF_001406875.1). Classification (NCBI taxonomy): domain Eukaryota; kingdom Viridiplantae; phylum Streptophyta; class Magnoliopsida; order Solanales; family Solanaceae; genus Solanum; species Solanum pennellii. The sequence continues at coordinate 57,308,185 of NC_028647.1, read as the reverse complement.
ACTCTATTGTCATACTAATCATATTTTAAAAACTCATTTCTCAATACTCATTTTTACTTCCTTAAACTTATTTTAAAACTCAAGTGTTGACTTTAAAATGCTTCTCCAGATTTATAACTCAAGTCATAGGGTTCATGGAATCATCGACATAAACAACTCAACTCAAGAATTTTAATAGTAATATGGAAACTCAATACTCAAAACTCAAGAAATCAGAACTCAAAGATACTACTCATCTGAGTGAAATTTCAATTGATAGAGATGGCGAGAGGAGGATGAATTCTTAGAAGGATTGGTTAATAGGAGTCCATGGATTGGCTATAGTACAAGGCTTGATTGTAATGTTGTTACATGTGGATGAGTAAATGATGCATTAGATACTTCTTGACTATGACTAAAAATTTTGTTGATTAATGTAGTGGTAAGGAGTAATATTCTTGGAGTGAGATTTCCAATAGAGACATAAAATCTGAATCTTGTGGTTTAGATTAATATAAATATCTCATGTTTATCATCTTGTGATTTAGAGATCAGGCTTTAACATAGTAATGGCAGACAGTTTGCTAGCAGTTGTATTGCTTAGGCAAAATAGTCATATTCTTACTTTATGCCCAAATTCCTTTGTTTCGTGTAAGATAACTTCAGATAGAGTGTGACTAGATTTGAGTATTCTTAAGATGAGTTGATATTGGGTTCTTGAATTCTGGTTTCTCTTTAAAATTTATTCCTAATTAATGAATACTATATGTTATGCATTGATATTCTTGAGTTGGTTCTTTCATGTCTATATTTCAGCATGAATCATTTTTCTTGATATTAGTAGCATCATTGAGTTCTGAGTTCTTGAGTTTTGAGTATTGAATTTTCTACATTATTATTGAGATCCTTGCGTTGATTCATTCATGTTTATATTTAACCACGAACCCCTATTGTTGAATATTCATTGAATTCTTTTTGAAAATCTTTTAAACAATCATCATTGTTTAAACTGAGTTTTAAGGAAGTAAAGAGCAGTTTGGGAAAAAAGTACAAGAAAACTAAGTATTCCTCAAATATTTCATTTTTACATGAAAAAAGAGTACAGTTTTTTTAAGAAAAGTCAAAAGAGGTATAAGAAAGATTAAGTTTACCTCTTTAAAGATGCCCCTTTAGAGTAATTATCTCAACTCATAATGTATTTTTACATTGAGCAAAGAAAAATCTTATTTTCTTAATGAGCAATGAGTTTCTGAGATATTTATGAACAACTACCTCTTCTCGTAGAATAGTTTGAGAAATTACCTCAAACCAAAGAAAGAATATGCTTTTGTTCATTCGAGAAAAAGTATATATTATTGGGAGTAGTATTGAACATCGATATGAGGAAGAGTTTAGACAACTCACAACCCCCATAAACTATGTCTTGCCAACATGGGTACATGATCATACTTTTTAGATAGATCCTTAGTGTCTTCGGACAGATCTTAGTAGATTCACGTAGTTAATAGGTTTTATATACTGGAAGGATATAGGACAGTTGTCGCATAGTGGACAATACAGTTTATCATCACATAGCTCATAGTGATGATTGACAGTTAGAGAATTCTCCAATAGAGTTAAAGTGTATTATAATATATCACTTATTATTTGAATTCAAAGATGAGTGAGTATTTTGTAAATTTTTAATGATTTCACTCATTTATTTCTTTACATTAAGTTGAGTATATATTTATCTCTATTGTAGTCCTTCATCCAGTTATTTGTTATTCGACTATATTACATATTCGTACATTCAAATGTTGTCATTCGACCTATATCATTCATGATGCATACATAAGTGTTCAAGATTACTAACGGGCGTTTCGTTGAGATCAATTTACACTTCAGGTAGCTTTTGATATACCTCATTTTATTTCAGAGGACTTAACAACGTTTACTTTCTAGTTAGTAGTTTTGAGATTTTGTGGATCTGGTCCCAATATCCTTCTTAAATAATTGAGGCTTCATATATAGACATAGTCAATGTGTCTCTAAGTATTTACTTTCTTTTGAGTTTTTTCTTACAAATTTTAATTATTGTTCTTGAGTAATTTCCAGACTTCATGAGTTGGGTATTTGAGTTTAACATATTTAATTCTATGCTCTTTACTGCTTGAGTTGATTTTTCGCTTGTAGTCAATCGGGAGAGCGTTCGCTTGGGGACCGATAATGATTCTCGATTTTCGATCATGTCTAGATTGTAGGCTTGACGATAAAACTCATTGATGAAGCCTTACATACCTTGAGGTAAAAGCAGACTTGAAGCTTGAACCCTTAGATTTCTCCCTTGAAGCTTGAGAGTCTTTGAAGGGGATGTTTTGGATGAGATTTGGAGATTTAAAAGAATGAGAGAGTTGAGTTAGTTCGACGAATAGAATAGTAGTTATAGGACTTATAAATAGGGTAAACTGATGTAGTATATGCATTAGATTCATAGGAAAAAACATAATACCCTTAAAATAATTGTCGGATGGTTTTTACGGTTATGACATGGGATTTGTAAGAATTTCTATAGTCCATCCTGGTCAACTGCGGAACTAACTTCAGAAACCCAAAAAAATCAATTATTTTTCATGATACATTTATACTGTCTGTTAAATTTTTTATGGTTCAATATTTAACTAAGTCTGGAACCTTTCAACGAAATCCATTTACGACTCTTCAAAACTCTTATGACCTAGCATAGTTATTCGTAGGTTAAATTTCAGAAATTTAATTTTCCAAAACTCGACTCTAGGTCCTACGATTTCATTCCTCCACTCGTTGGAATTCCTACTAGTCGTAGGTTTGTCTGGTAGGCCACTGCTTTAGTGAATTATTATACTTTTTTTTCTTTCTCATCTTTCCAACTTCCTAGGTGTTACAACTTCATCCAAAGAATCCATAGTCAACAATTATCCGTAGCCACAATCCTAGAACAAGGGTTCTTAGGTAAATCACAAATTTAATGAGAATTATTTTCATGAAATAAGAAGAAAAAAAGCGAAATTTTTGTAAATGTCATTATTTTATTATTTACGAGGACTCACTGTCAATACTTTTATTATTTAGTAAAAATATCACAATTTTAGTTTATTATGTATATTTTAAATATATTTTCTAATTGTTTAAATTGAAAGAATACAAATATTTAAAACAGAAAGCAGAAATTAAGGGAAGAGAAAAAAAAACTAAAGATGGAAGTATTGCTTAAAACTCTCATCAGTTACAGAAAATAAAAAAAAATCAAAAAATCAACCGAACTCCCAAAATCTGATGAATTTTCTCAACTTTGGATTTTCAAGATTTCCATACAAATTCGACGAGATAATTGTTTATCTTATTATTTTTAGAATTATTTATAATTGATATAATTGTTAATCGTATTCTATTTTCGTATTTTTGAAATTGATATAGTACGAAAAAATAGAAAGTAGAATTGAATATATTTGTAAAGCATAGTATTCAGGTTTCGTATAATTTTAAACAAGTAGTCTGTTTCCGTCCGTTTTCTGTTCTCGTTCGTATTCTGTTTTGGTTGTAAATTGTATGAACTATTGATAACGTATGACCATCTGAATAGGTTGTATTCCTTAACGAAACAAATATGATCAATGTAATATATTTTTTAAGCGTTTGTTCTGAAATGGATACACAGTTTCAATATAAGGGACTTCTATGAAATATGAAGAATTACTATTGTGAATACATAATATTTATTACTATGATGAAGTTTAGTTCATAACATGATGATTGTTATGTATTCAGTAATATTTACTTGAATAAAGTTTTGTTCATAACATGATGCAAGTACAATTGTGAATATATATATTAGTTACTTAATCTGACTTTGTTAACAACTCTACTCCTGCTTTATTAATGACTTGAGAAGTTGTTTTTAGTGTGAATACAATAAGAATACATTGAATAAACACATTTGAATCCAAAATACAATAAGAATACACTAAATACAACTAATATGTATTTACTTTGGAAACATAAAAATAACATTACAATGTGTATATTTACTTTACGGATAGAAACAAGGCTCACACAAAATACAATTAGTATAAACACATCTGAATCCAAAATCACCCAAAATGAATTCACTAACAATAATCATATAACACAAATACAACAAATACATAAAAATTACAGAGCATACAACACAAATCCAACAAAAGTTCATTAATAAAATCTGAAATATCAAAGTCATGTAAAATGTATTCATAAATTATTGAATATCTACAAATGTGAAAAAATATAAAGAAATGGATAAAAAAATGATACATTATCAAAATTAACAAAAACTAACCCCAAAATACAACAATAAAATAACAATTGAATATAAAATACAAACTAATAAATATTGCATAGTGTACATAACAAGAAATTTACAAATATGTTCAATACACACTGTTGAACAAATTGTTCTTTAACTTCAACTCAACATGCAAAAATATTTAAATACCTCTTCATCAACAATTTGGTCTTCCCCGTCATTTTCTTGTACCCTACGAGTTACGTTTTCAATATGAATTTGATGAAGACTTTGTTCTTATCGTCTCTCTTCCCTCATTTTAGAAGCAGATTTTACAATATCCGCTATTTCTTGAGTAATGCATAGATTAAATGATGGAAAATCACTAGAAATCATTTTACTAATATGAATAGTGTCTCTTAGAATCATCCATTGAAGAGTGTTTTATAGTTCTAAACGAGAATTACCCTACTTTCACCAATGATTTAAACAACATTAAAATCAGAAAATAAATCTACAAAAAAAGAAGATAACGATGAAAATACCTTAATTAGAGGAACTTGTGTGAATTCAGATTCAGAAGATAAAAAAACAACATTTTCGTAGAAGATAATAAGAGAATTGGGGTTGAAGAGAAGAAAGATTTGAAGGTTGAATAAGAATATGAACAGAAAGATATGGAGAGAGAGAATTTTATCTTTTTTACTTATGGAATAAATATGGAAGAGAGATATGAGGAAAATTTGCAGATTTTAATTTTTTTCAGAATAAAAATAATTTGAAAAAAGTGAACTATGAATATACATGGGAATGTAAATAAATTATTTTTTAGGAGATAAAATAGGGTTTTAATTAGGATACATATTCTTTTTGAAAATAATAACATTTTTGACATTTTAACTAATATTTTCAAAGTAGTGAGGTTTTTGCTAATTAAGTTGTTGATTTTGACTAGTTTGTTAATTTTTCCAAAAAAAAAATCTTAAGAGTATGATTGTGTCCTAATAAGTATTCTTATAGACTATTAAGAGATGTAGAAAACATCACATTAAATAATTAAGTCCAAAACAAATGGGGAAACCCAAAACTCAAAGGTATGGGGTTTCACGAGAACAGTTCTAACGCCTCAACAATTCGCTGCTCTTGCTTTGAGAAAACTATCAAAATAGTCCTTAATGTATGTAGTTAAATTGATTTGGTCCCTCATATATGCAGCTTATGAAAAAAGTCCTTTATCTATGCTAAAAACTTATCAATTTAGCCTTTCATCCTAAAATCCTAACGACATAAAAAAAAATCTGTCAAATTAAACAGACATGTGCAACTCACGTGACATTGATCAAATTGAAAAGATGATTGATCGATCAAAGGAGAAGAATCGCCAAAAACAATAAGAAGACTCCATCCCCAAAGCTTAGAAAATGGGAAACGCCGAGAAATTGATGAATAAGATCATAGAGCTCAAGTTCACATGGAAAAGCCTCCATCGCCACTACAAGAAAATTGTGAATTACATGGAGATTTTTTTGGGAAAGTATAAAAAATTGTTTCCTGCGAATTTTCATACTAATTCCTTCCCATGTAATTCACAGTTTTTTTGTAGTGGCCAAGCCTGAAAATGCTAGATGGACGAAAAAGTCTGAGAAACTCAAGGTGAAGAAGGATATTGATAAAGGTAACATGGACGGCATTAGAATTTACGTCGAGAACGCCATCCGCAAGCGCAACAAACAGATGAACTATCAACACATGGGAATCTACAGAAAATGTCGGAGACGATGGATTCATTTGAGCGTTAGTTTGTGAATATGGAGGTTCAAGCTGAATTCAGGGAGAGTTCTATGGCTGGAAGTACTTCCTTATCGACTCTAAAGGATCAGGTCGGTAGCCTATGCAACAGGTGGCTGATGACTATGGACTCGAGGTGTCCGTGGGGCTTCCACAAGCAGCCGACCATGCTATATCTTCTAAGGATGAGGAGAAGGTCAGTAAGGAAGAACTGTCCAGGCGTTTTGCTGAGCTCAAGTCCCATGGGTAACTGAGAAAATAGAGGTTTTGTTTAATATTTTTGTATGTCGAGTGAGTTGCACAGATCTGTTTAATTTGACATAATTTTTTTTTGTGTCATTAGGATTTTAGGGTGAAAACTTAATTAATAAGTTTTTAATATAGATAAAGAATTTTTCTATATGTTTCATATATGAGACCATATCAATATATATATATATTAAGGAGTATTTTGATCATTTCTCCTCTTGCTTTCACTTGCTGCTGTGTGGCAGTGTGGCAAGTTTTTTTATTTTATTTGCTGTAACTTTGTAACAAAGTAATGAAGAAGAAGATAGAGATATCAAAGTAACGAAGAAGAAGATGGAGAGAGTAATTTGTGGAAGCTTTTCTCCATTGATTCAATTCAATACACATGTACAAGAATCTGTTTATATAGACCCACTAAGTGAAAAGTTAAGTTGCTAGTTAAGATTCTAACTAACTAACTTGAATCATATTAGAGTAACTAATTATTTACCCAACTATTAATTAATTGAACAAAGAGAAAAATATCTTCACATTGTTGTTGTGCATTTTGTCAATTCCTCAACATCCCCCCTCAAGCTAGGAGCCATGAAGATGTTCTTCATGCCTAGCTTGGATACCAAATAAGTATGCTGAGGAACCCCAAGACCTTTAGTGAAAATGTCAGCTTGTTGTTCATTGGTAGAAATATGGATCAATTTCACTAGGCCGAGCTGGACTTTTTCGCGGATAAAATGACAATCAATGTCAATATGCTTTGTACGCTCATGGAAAACAGGATTCATAGCAATTTGTATAGCTGATTTACTGTCACAAAACATAGACATAGGGCCAGGAAAAATGACGCCAAATTCCTTGAGTAAACCAGTAAGCCAGACTACTTCAGGTACGGTAGAAGCTAGGCTTCTATATTCAGCCTCAGCTGAACTTCTAGATATGGTAGATTGTTTCTTCGATTTCCACGAGATAGGAGAATCACCAAGCTTTATTAAGAAACCAGTAACTGACTTTCTTGTGTCGATACAAGCTGCCCAATCAGCATCACAATAGGTAGTGAGACAAGAAGAAGCATGAGCTGACATAAACACACCCAGACCTGGAGACTGTTTGACGTATTTGATAACCCTTGTTGCAGCAACCATGTGAGAGACTTTAGGAGAATGCATATACTGACTAAGACATTGTACTGCAAAGGCAATGTCTGGTCGAGTAATAGTCAAGTAAAGAAGTCTGCCTATTAATCGTTGATATTCACCTGGATCACTTAACAAATGATCTGTATCATCCTGCATATGTTGATCAAACTCAAAAGAGGTGAGCTTCTTATTGACTTCCAATGGTGTTTGAAATGGTTTAGCACCAGTGAAACCTAAGTCACTAATAAGTTCAACAGCATATTTCCGTTGATGCATTAAAATTCCATCTTTGTTTCTGGAAAATTCAATGCCAAGAAAATATTTCAAATCTCCCAAGTCCTTGATCTTGAAACTGAGTTGTAAATGATCTTTAGTTGCTTGTATTAAATCTCCATCACTTCCTGTGATCAACAAATCATCAACATAGACTAAAACAATGACAATGTGAGGGCCAGACTTCTTAGTGAACAGAGAATAGTCGAACTGACTCTGAATGAATCCTGAACTGGTCAAGGCAGTGGTTAACTTGATATTCCATTGTCGAGATGCCTGTTTGAGGCCATATAGTGACTTTGACAATTTGCAAACTTGATGTCTGTTATCACCGGAAAAACCTAAAGGCAGGTCCATGTATACCTCTTCATGTAAGTCCCCGTGTAAGAAAGCATTACAGACATCCATTTGATGAATATCCCACCTTTGCATAGCAGCAATAGCAATCACTGTCCTCACCGTCACCATTTTCACCACTGGTGAAAAAGTTTCTTGATAGTCAAGCCCTTCTTTTTTATTGTAACCTTTGGCAACTAGTCGAGCTTTGAATCTTTCCACTTCTCCGGTAGATTTATATTTGATCTTATAGACCCATTTACAACCAATAGCCTTCTTGCCCGGAGGAAGATCAACAACAATCCAAGTGGAATTTTCCTCTAAAGCTTTTATCTCAGACTGCATTGCCTCTATCCATCTAGTATCCTTTGCAGCCTCCTTGAAAGATGTAGGTTCACTATCAGCAGACATTTGAGCAAGATAAGCCTGATACTTAGAACTCAATTTTGTGTACCCCAACACAGCAGAAAGAGGATAAATACAAGCATGAGCTCCTGATGATTTACTCACATAGTCTTGCATCCATGTGGGAGGTTTAGATTGTCTTGTAGACTTTCTTAGAGGTGCTGAATGAGAATTAGGAAGAGGCTCATCAGCATCATTTCCATGTAAAGAAGGGTCAGACTCATGTCTTTCAGTAGCTATAGCACTATCAACACCATTGTAAGAAGATGCAACTGCAGTATCTATTTCAATATGCTGGTCATCAGAAGGTAGTTCATGTGCTCCAATTGGAGTAATACAAATAGGAAGAAGCTGAGAATATTCATCAGAGGGTTTTGCAGCAGAACCAAACACAGGTGGAACTGAAGATGGTTGAGAAAAAGGAAAAATGTCCTCATAGAATATCACATCCCTACTGATGAAAATGGACTTAGTAACCAAATTATACAACTTATATCCTTTTTGATGAGCAGCGTAGCCTAGCATGATTGACTTGATAGCTCTAGGGGCAAACTTATCTTGTCTAGGCAATGCAGAGGCATAACAAAGACATCCAATTACCCTCATGTGAGCTAGATAAGGATCACGACCATGAAGCATCTCAAAAGGTGATCGATTTTGTAGCACTGATGAAGGTATTCTATTAATGACATAAACAGCTGCTTCAATACAATGACCCCAAAAATTCAATGGTAAACATGACTGAAATCGGATTGCTCTAGCCGTTTCTAATATATGTTTATGCTTCCTTTCCACCACTCCATTCTGCTGAGGAGTATAAGGGCAGGAGCTTTGATGAATAATACCATTTTGTTGGAATAAATTGGAACAAGATTGGTTAAAGCACTCTGAACCATACTTAATTCTTTTCCCAAATTGAGTGGCAACCATATTAATAAAAGTTTTAAGAATGGTAGAAACATTAGACTTCAATCGAAGCAAAAAAATCCAAGTCCATCTAGTGTGATCATCAACCAAAGTGAGAAAGTATTTCATACCATTGTGAGTTTCAACATGATAAGGTCCCCATACATCCAAATGAATCAATGAAAAACATCTGCAGTACTACTACTACTAACAGGAAAAGGCAACCTTGTTTGTCTAGATAAGGGACAAACATCACAATGATGTAACTGAAACGAGGTGATATTATGAAAAATAGGAATTCTTCTTAAAACTGCCATGGGAACATGTCCTAGCCTTCTATGCCATAGATCAGGAAGTGGTCTAGATACATTCATGGTTCCCTTCAGTCGTGGAATGATCATTGTTTCTTGTGTTCAGTATGTAAAGTCCATCTTGCTCCCTACCAGTCACCTTCACTCTCCCAGTGCAAAGATCCTGAAACACACAGTATTCAGGGTAGAACTTAGCACAACAGTTCATATCTTTTGTCACTTTTGAAACTGACATCAGGTTGAACTTAAAAGTAGGCACACAAAGGACATCTTTAAGAGAATCACCTCCTGATAGTGAATAATTTCCAGTGTGACTGATTTTAGCAGATTCTCCAGTAGGTAACTGTACACTCCCTGCACTACCTATTGTACCATCATCCACTAACAGATGTTTATTCCCAATTATATGATTAGATGCTCCAGAGTCTACTATCCAATTAGTGTATGAGTCCGTGAAGCACTTACATGTCATGTTGGATCTAGCCTCAGACGTTGAAGCTTTATCCCTCATCTGCTTCCATATAGCATATTCCTTGTATTGATCTTCAGAGATAGTCACCTGCCCTTCCTGCTGAACATTAACAAGGTTAGCTTGAACATTTTTCCCTTTAAATTTGTAATCAGCAGGATATCCTATCAGCTGGTAGCATTTCCTAGTTAAGTGTCCTGTCTTTCCACAATGATTACACTTCATTAATTTGAAACAATCTTCTCTTAAATGTCCTTTCATGTGACAAAAATCGCAAACAGAGTTCCAATTCTTCTTCTTAGATCCTGAGTTCTTTGAAGTAAAAAAAAAAACAGTTGATGCAGCTTCATATGAAGTGGATGTATTGATAGCATCTAATTTTTGACTTTCATCCTGCACAATTAAGGCATATGCCTGATTAACACTCAACATTTTCGATTTCAAGAGAATTTGGCTTCGAGCTTGATTGTAACTATCATTCAGCCCCATTAAGAATTGTAGCAGCCTTTGATATTGAAGCTGAGCAAGATACTCCTTTGATTTTTCACAATTACACGCAGGAGGAGGCATCATCGAATCATACTCATCCCATAGATCCTTGAGCTTACAATAGAAAACAGAGATTGGATGTGTCCCTTGTGTTAACGTGAAAATTTCCTTATGTAGCGCATACAACCTCGATCCATTGATCTTATTAAACCTTTCTTCAAGTTCCTTCCAGATCAGATGTGCATCTGATCGAAACAGAATACCACTTAGTAGATCGCGACTAACATTGCCCGTCAACCACGAGACAACAATAGCATTACAACGATCCCAAAGATGTTCAAAAGCAGATCCATATGTCGATCTAGTGATCGATCCGTCAACGAAACCCAATTTGTTTCTTCCTATAAGTGCGATCTTCATTGCTCGAGTCCACAACATGTAGTTATCCATTCCAACAAGTTGTATCCCTACCGTCAATGAACCTAATCCATCCGATGCACTCAAATACAAAGGGTGGTGATAATCGATAAGTGCTACAGATCCTGGTCTTGCCGCCGAATCTGTCGCTAAATTGATTCCATCTGCCATGGATGAAGTCGGCATCAATGGAGAAGAAGAATTGTTTGTTACAGATGTAAATTGAGCTCAAAACTGCTCTGATACCATAACAAAGTAATGAAGAAGAAGATAGAGAGAGTAATTTGTGGAAGCTTTTCTCCATTGATTCAATTCAATACACATGTACAAGAATCTGTTTATATAGACCCACTAAGTGAAGAGTTAAGTTGCTAGTTAAGATTCTAACTAACTTGAATTATAACAGACTAACTAATTATTACCCAACTATTAATTAATTGAACAAAGAGAAAAATATCTTCACATTGTTGTTGTGCATAATATCTTCACATTGTTGTTGTGCATTTTGTCAATTCCTCAACACTTTTAAACTCAAAGATGGTCAAGTAGAACCCCATGAGGCCTTGAATAAGTTGAGAAGGTATAATATATAAAAGTTATTTTTTCATTGACTCCACTTAAAAAAAATGAATTTTTTTTATGTAAAGTCTTTTGAAAACTATTCCAACAAGTCAATACTCAACCGATTTCGTTAGAAATTATTTTTTTCTCTAGTTGTATGATAAATTAAATTTGCCATTATTTTAATAACATTTGTATCTATTAATATTAAATAGTTTTTTATTGCTTATGGAATCATGACTTTGATTGTAGAAGAATGTCAAATCGATTGTCAAAGGTCAAAGATTAAAACCTTTTAATAGAATATTTTCTTGATTCGTTATTTAATTTTTTTATCTTGGTTGATTTTGTTGAAACTTAACGATATGTACAAATCTTTTTTAGATAATTCTAGCATTTTTAAAAATAATAAAATAAATAAATCACAATAATAGATGAAACATATTAATTGATAGTCAAATTTATTAATATATAATTATATTTTATGAGTTATCTAAATCTAATTTTTTGAATAATTGCTTCTAGGACATTGGACTTAAATCAGGTACAATGACACGAGTTAATTTATTACATACACTTTCATATTTAATGTTTAATTTGAGGTCATAGTTTGAATTCACAATTCTAAGATTTCAAAAAAAAAAAAAAGTAAAACAGAAAAAGAATAAATCTTATCTAAAATAATGTTGTTTCAAACCTCATTTGTTAAATGAGAAATTAAGTGAATATATTTCCATCTTACAACATGTGATCATGCTTGGATAGAAATTAAATTATTGACTCAACCAAGCGTAAAAATTGTAACAACTAACGAATCTAATTTACGTGCTTATATAGAATAATATTTATGCAGGTTTTATATATAGATAGTAGGGGTGTACAAATCGAATTGAAAATTGAACCAAATCACAAATCGATTCAAATCGGAAAAAATCCGACTAATGGTTTGGCTTGACTTGGTTTGGTGTTGGAAAACGAACCCGACTATATTTGGGTTGGTTTGGTTTCAAATGAAAAAAAACAACCCGACATTATATATATAATTTTAAAATTTTATTTTACATATAAAAATATTTACTTTGATATAATTTCAAAATATATCTTATAATTTTTCATAGTTTTTATTTTTTAATATATTTTTTTCATGTTTGGAAGTTAGAATTCTTAATGGTTTAATAAAGATTATAGTCCATACATGTTGGTAATTATAATAAGTTTAAATAAAAATCAAATTAATACTAATGCAAAAAGAAAATCAATTCAACACTAAGAATGATACAATATTGAATATTTATTTTTAGTTTTTTACATAGATTTAAACAATTAAAATACATGATCTAATTTTACTTTCTTTTAATATTTAGTCATGTAACTAATACTTACTAAACTTATTTTGGCATGATTTATTACTTTAAATTATAATCAATTTCATTATGACTTATTAATATGCAATATTTGTTTTACGCGATTTCATTATGACTTATTAATGTGCAATATTTGTTTTACGCGATTTTATAATTATTTTTTGTTTGATATTTTGGTGTCATTAATCATATCATCTTTTTTGTTATTTTCTTGAGAAATAACTTGGTAGGAGTAAAGAAATATTTGAAATACATAAATTATATGTTTGTATGAATACTTTATTGGAAAAAAAAATGAAAACTCGAAAAAACACGAAGTTGAAAAACCCGAGTTTTAATGTTTTGGTTTGGTTTATAAGTTCAAAAATCCGACACAAATGGTTTGGTTTGATTTTTGAAAACTCCAAATCAACCCGATCATGTACACCCCTAATAGATAGTAGTATTCACGTGATAATTAAATTTTAAAAAATTATTGTGCAGTGATTAGTAATGATGAGATTATTATGTAAGCTAATAACATATGAACTTCTCATAATGTAATGTAGAAATACTTTGTATCGCAAATAAGATCTTGCATGCTTAAGTTGTTTTCATTTTTTTCCTTTATTGATTAAGTACCAAAAATTTCTTTATAATAGAGAGAATATGTTTTGTAGGATCAGGCAAACTCAATAGATTTGATTCAAACTTTTCTCCATCCAAGAAGGACAATATGTGAACATTCAACAAATATTATGACTAATTATTTTTCTTGGATTATTCCTTTCTTTAGGGGTGATAGAAGTTATGAATTTTCATTGTGCAATTTAAGTGTCTAGTTTTCATTGTTGAAATGATCGAAATAATGTTATATACTTGTTTTTTTATGAATGTCTTAATTCCTTATATTTAAAAATGAGTTTTAATTTAAATGAATTTTAGTATCTAGAATTTTCGGTATCATCTACTTAAGTTGACTTATATAATGATCCTTCAAGTCATATGATAGAACGTGATAGAATCGTTAATTCGTTTTGATGATAGACAAAAGCGCAAAGAACAAGTAGAAAATGTACGCAGCAAAAGAAGTCCGAGATCAACTAAAATAGAGTTATTTGTCAAAGTCAAAGTAATATATTAAAGGTACAAGTCAATACAAATAAGGAAAACCTTAAATATACTATTAAGGAAGAAAGTGGTGTATAATAAGGATTCTAATTTAAAAAGGAATCCTTGTTTAAACATAACTTTCTTACCTTATTAGTAGGGATTGTACAAGGCAAAAACTCTATAAGAAGCACACGAGGCAGAAAAGAACTACACGACTTCACGCAGAGAACAAGGGAGAATTATTCATCAAATTGAAGTCTTCAAGGTTGATAGGATTACTACGTTTAAAACATTCTTGAGTGAGAAGGTTTTATCGTGTAGAACTTCTTGTCTTGTTTTTGTTCTTAATTGTAATTTACAGTTTATTGTACAAAGGGTGGGTTTGGCTCTTTGTAGGGTTGAGTTTCAGTGAGGGTTGTAACAAAAGGTGGGTTTGGCCTTTTGGAGAGATCGATTGGAGTCAATCGAGGGAGTAGTAGAGATAAGACTTTTTGATTATTGAGTTGTAATCACAAAATCTTATAGTTGAATTAATAAAACGAGGTTTTTCCTTCCTTGAGTGAGGAAGGTTTTTAATTCAATAAGTGTTTGTGTCTCTATTCTGTCTTTACTTAAAAGCAACTTACACGAACCTGGTTCGTGGTCTGGGGTAAGGTTTCTTCAATTGGTATCAGAGCAGGTCTTTTCGTTAAAAGATTCACACCTTGAAAAGATTCAATGGCAGCACCACCTACCCCACAAGAGGGAGCTTCACAAACACGACCACCACTGTTTAATGGCAAATATTATGGATGGTGGAAAAATCGTATGATGGACCATCTTATTGGCGAAAACCCTGATCTGTGGGGAGTAATTCTAGATGGCCCAACCATACCTATGAAAACAGCAACTGATGGAATCACCAAAATCCCAAAGGAAAGAAAGGAATGGAATGTTGAAGACAAGCTTGCAATTCAAAACAATGCCAAAGCCAAGAAAATTCTGATATGTGGCATAGGACCAGACGAATATAATCGAATCTCGTCATGTCAAGATGCCAAAGCCATATGGGAAACACTGCAGACAGCTCATGAGGGAACAACACAAGTCAAGAAATCTAAGATTGATAACTTGAACAGGCAATATGAGCTGTTCAGGATGGCAGAAGGAGAGACTATTCAAGACATGCACACCAGGTTCACATCCATCATCAATGAAATGTACTCTTTAGGAGAGATAGTGCCTAATGGAAAAGCAGTAAGGAAACTCTTGAGTGTCCTTCCTGAAACTTGGGAAAGCAAAGTCGAGGCTATCACTGAAGCCCGCGACCTAGACTCACTGGGAATGGATGAGTTAATTGGTAATCTCATTACTTATGAACTTAAGAAAAACCAAGAAAAGGAAATTGGAGGAAAAAGAAAGGAAAGGAACCTGGTTCTAAAGGCTACTGCATCAGATGATTTTGAAGATGAAAACATTGCCCTCATAACTAAAAGGTTCACGAGAATGCTAAAGAAAGGGCAACCCTTTCAAAAGAAAGCTTTTCAAAAACCATCTGAAAATACTAAAGACCAGGTTTGTCATAAGTGTGGGAGTCCAGATCACTTCATCAAATTCTGTCCACTCTGGGCCGTAGAACAGAAAAAGGTAAACTATGAGAAAGGGAAAGATACCAGAAAGGATAAGTTTGTCCCCTCAAACAGAAGAATGACAATTCAAGAGGCAGACATGTCAATGAAGAGGGCTTTTGCAGCAATGGGGAATTCATCTGATGAAGAGTCTGAGGGTGATGAGATAGAAAACCAGTCTCTTTTTGCACTAGAACAAGAAGATGATTATGACTTTCTTGCTCTTGTAGCAATGGAAAACAAGGAAGACAGGGAAACTTGCAGAACACAAGAAACCATACTAGCACTTATGGCTGGATCAGATTCTGAAAAGGAAGAAGAAGAAGAAGACATAAATGAAAAGGTCAGTCTTCATAACTTACAAGACAATCTAGGTTTATACTCAAAAAGAGAACTAGAATCCTTACTCTACACTCTCATTGATGAATATAAAACCATAGACTCAAAAAGGGAACTGATAATGGAAGACTATGCATCACTAAGAGAAGAAAACAAGAGTCTTGAAAAACAGAATCTTCACCTTTCATCCAAGAATGCCAAACTAAGTAAAAATCTAGAACTGGTAATTAAAAGGAATGAAACACTCTCCAAAGAGCTTCTTGTGACTAAAACTGAAGCAGAAAATGGAATGAGATGGACCAGGTCCTCCATACTGCTTGACAACATTCACAAGAATCGCACATTTGAGAAACATGGGATAGGTTTTGATAGAACCAGCTCTCAAGTAAAAAATCCCAACATAGACTGTTTATGCATGCACTGTGGACTGGTAGGACATAAAAGTCATGATTGTCAAAAGAAACAAACTGCTCATAACAAAAACTTGAAATCCTTGAGAAAACCTCATCATGATAAACTCAATGAGCAAAAACAAATCTCTATAGACAAGTCTCTTCCTAGATGGGCCAAAAGAAATCTTATTCACCCATTCCCTAAGCTTAAATCAAAGTGGATTTGGGTACCAAAATCTAAAATCCAACAATAAATTGCAGGGATCAGTGAAGAGGAAGCAGCAACAATGGTACTTGGACAGTGCATGCTCAAGACACATGACTGGAGATAAAAGAAGCTTCCTCTCACTCAAGAACATCAAAGGAGGACATGTTGCCTTTGGTAATGGTAAAAGTGGAGAAATTCAAGGAATTGGAAAGGTTGGAACAATGGATACTCATGCAATTGAGAATGTATATTATGTAAATGGTCTACAACATAATCTTTTGAGCGTATCGCAAATATGTGATAAAGGAAACAACGTTATCTTTACAGAAAAAGAATGCAGAATAACCAACTCAGTGACTGGAAACCTGGTTCTACTAGGAAAGAGACACAAGAATGTGTACAAAGTCAAGACTGTTGACTCCAAGGAAGATAATCTTAAATGTCTGAGTGCAGTCTCAGATTGCTCCATGCTATGGCACAAAAGAATGGGACACATTAGCATGACAACTATAAACAAACTCATATCTAAAGACCTGGTTAGGGGACTGCCAACCAAAAGTTTCAAGGACAACCAAGTATGTGGAACCTGCATTCAAGGAAAACAGGTTAGGTCATCCTTCAAACCAAAGTTGACAGTAAGTACTACTAAGCCACTTGAATTGCTTCACATGGATCTGTGTGGACCAATGCGTGTACAAAGCAGGGGTGGAAAAAGATATGTGTTTGTAATAGTTGATGACTACTCAAGATTCACTTGGACATTGTTTCTTGCAACAAAGGACGAGACATTCACTATGTTTGAAGCTTTTGCAAAGCTGGTTCAGAAGAAATTCAACAAAGAAATAATCAGCATCAGATCTGATCATGGACTGGAGTTTGAGAACTCACAATTCCTACAATTTTGTACTACAAATGGGATTGAGCATAACTTCTCAGCACCTAGAACACCACAACAAAATGGTGTTGTTGAGAGGAAAAATAGAACACTGGAAGATATTGCAAGAACAATGTTAATCTCAAGCAAACTTCCAAAATTCTATTGGGCTGAAGCAGTAAATACAGGATGTTATTTAATAAATAGATGTATGATCAGAGCAGTGTTAAACAAAACACCATATGAGCTACTAAAAGGAAGAAAACCAAATCTAGCACATCTTAGGGCTTTTGGATGTGTATGTTTTATACACAACAATGACAAAGACAATTTGGGAAAATTCGATGCCAAGAGTGATGAAGGAATCTTTCTAGGGTACTCATCACAAAGCAAGGCCTACAAGGTACTGAATAAAAGAACAAACCGTGTAGAAGAAAGTGTCCATGTTGTTTTTAATGAACATTCTAGTGAAGTTGAAGGAAATTCAGAGGATGAACAAGATGAGGGAACCTGCTCAAAGCCGTCAGACCCAAAAACACGGGAAAAAGAACCCATACCATCTGACAAAACATCTGAAATAGGAGATAAGTCTGCTAATGAAACTGGTTCATCTGCACCTCAAGAACCAGTAAGCATTCCTACTCATAATTGGAAACATCAAAGCTCTCACTCTCTGCAAAATCTTCTTACTCCTCTTAACTCAGGCATATCTACAAGATCCAAACTACGTAGTATGTGCGCATTCTCTGCCTATGTGTCCCTGATTGAGCCTAAAAATACAAAGGAAGCATTGCTAGACTCTGAATGGATTGGTGCTATGCAAGAAGAACTCAACCAATTTGAAAGAAGCAGAGTGTGGAACCTGGTTCCAAAGCCCCAAAACAGAACAGTAATAGGAACTAGGTGGGTGTTTAGAAACAAGCTCGATGAACAAGGTCAAATAGTGCGCAACAAAGCTAGGCTAGTTGTACAGGGATACAACCAAGAAGAAGGTATAGATTATGAGGAAACCTTTGCACCAGTAGCAAGAATTGAGGCAATTAGAATACTGGTTGCATATGCTGCTCACATGGAGTTTAAACTCTACCAAATGGATGTCAAAAGTGCCTTTTTAAATGGTTACCTACAAGAAGAGGTGTATGTAAAACAACCTCCAGGTTTCGAAAACACCAGATATCCTGACCATGTATACAAACTGGACAAAGCACTCTATGGGTTGAAACAAGCACCAAGAGCATGGTATGATCGATTGTCTACTTTCCTTCTCACACATGGATATACAAGAGGAAAGATTGACAATACACTGTTTCTTCGAAAACAAGGTAAAGATCTGTTCATAGTCCAAGTATATGTAGATGACATTATATTTGGAGGAACCAATGACTCACTAGGAGTAGAATTTGCACAACTAATGAATAGTGAGTTCGAGATGAGTATGATGGGAGAATTGAATTTCTTCTTGGGACTCCAAATTAAGCAAACTCCAGTTGGAACATCAATTCATCAGCAAAAGTACATCAAGGAATTACTGAAGAAGTATGATATGAATGAAGCTAAGACTAATGATACCCCCATTGGGACAACAACAAAGCTTGATAAAAATGAATCAGGTTCACCAGTCAATGACACTAGATATAGAGGTATGATTGGATCACTCCTATATCTCACTGCCAGCAGACCTGATATAGTGTTTAGTGTTGGTCTATGTGCAAGATTTCAGTCGTGTCCAAAGGAATCACATCTCAAAGCTGTCAAGAGAATCCTGAGATATTTGAAAGGTACAATAAACCTGGTTCTATGGTATCCAACTGGTGATTCTTTTGATCTAAAGGGATTTGCTGACGCTGATTATGCAGGACACATGGTTGATAGAAAAAGTACTTCTGGGATGGCACACTTCTTAGGACCATGTTTGATATCCTGGGCAACAAGAAAACAAAATTCCGTGGCTCTATCTACTGCAGAGGCTGAGTATGTTGCAGCTGCTTCTTGTTGTGCTCAACTTCTTTGGATAAAACAGCAGCTTAAAGACTTTGGTATAGAAACAGGTTGTATTCCTATTCTATGTGATAACACAAGTGCTATAAACATGGCCAAAAACCCAGTTCAACACAAGCGCACCAAACACATAGATGTTAGACATCACTTTCTTCGTGATAATGTTGAAAAAGGAAACATAATTATGGAGTTCTGCAAAACTGAGAATCAAGTTGCGGACATCTTCACCAAGGCACTAGGAAGAGAGTTATTTCAGAAAAATAGACTTGAGTTAGGGCTCATCTTCTTGGAATGAACCATGCCCAACCAAGTTCTACTGAGGTATAAACCAGGTTCAGTCAAGATGGTTCCACATAATTTTTATTTAAAAAAAAAAAAAATGTCAATTTTTTACAAAAAAAAATAAATAATAATAATTTGTTTTTTTTGAAAAAAAAAATTATATATATATATATAAAAAAAAAATAAAAAAAAAATAAAAAAAAAAAATTAAAAAAAAAAAAAAAAAACAAAAAACAAAAGGGGGGGAAATCAATTTCATCTTCTCTCTCCCATGCCCCCTGACAAGCAGGTGCAACCGTCACAGTGCACGTCCCCTCGATGTCAATCCCCCATAATTACTCCAATCCCTTGATTACCACACTAAAACCACCCCCAATAAAGCACTTTCTCTAAACTAGCAACCACCCTTCTCTCATCTTCATTCTTCAGAAAACCAAGAAACCACAATCCCTTCCATAACCATGACTAATCCACTTGTAGCCTACTCCGATGACGAAAGCTCGTCTGATAGTGCATATTTTCAGGGGGAAGAACACCAAGTTGTTGAGGGGGTGCCCGATCTTGGGGACGAAACCCAACTCCCAACCACACCTTCATCACCACCATCAAAAACTCCATCTCCACCACCAAAATCTACATCTCCTCCACCACAAGTAACCCCCTCATCATCACCAGTTAAAGGTGCATCTTCACCTGTCGCTACTGACTTCCCATCACCACCCATCATCGAATCTCCCCCATCACCAGTCCAAGAAACCCCAACATCACCGGTCCACGAAACCCTACCTTCACCAAACCCAACTTCTCCCACAACCACTGTCCCAACCATCCCCCCTTCTTCACCATCTCACCAAACCACTCCTAAAAACCCACCACCCTCTCAAATCCATGACGATATTCTCTTGAGTTCCCTTCACCCTACAAAACCACGGCGGCCAAGAAAGCATATTGCCGTCAAACCGGCTCGTCCACACAGGCCAATCACAAGGAGTGCGCATGCGGTCAAGCCAGCTGCTGATACAACATCTGGGGTGAAACGTCGACGGTTGGGTAAGTCTCCTGTTCCCTCATCAGTCTCCCCAATGGATCTTGCTTCTGATACTGATGCCATGTCTGAGGGAAAACATTCTGCAACCCCTCAATCCAAAACAAAATCTGCGAAAAAAACTGCAGATAAATTTCTAAAAGTGGGAAGGAAAAAGTACTTCCAAACCAAATCAGTGCTTAGGGGTAGAACCTTTCATCCTGATATAATGTCAATGGATTTAGTGAAGCAGGTTTGTGAACTCCTAAGGTTTCAGGGGTGGGAGGAGTTATTTCTAGAACCCAGTTTGATTTATGAACAGGAAGTGGTCGATTTCTATACGAACTTGGTAATTCTAGAAGGAGATGTGGTGTCGTCTAGTGTAAAGGGTGTTGATATTGTGTTTGATGCAACCAAGCTTGGGGAAATATTGCATATACCATCTGTAGGTATAAATGAGTACAATTGGAGTTTCGATGAGTACTCAAGTCTGCCAGCTCGATTCTCGCAAGGTAGAGTCAACTCCAGGGCTCAAACTGTTTTAAAGGGAATAATGCGACCTTTGCATAAGCTTCTTTTTGAAATAGTTCATAAGGTGATACTGCCTAGAGGTCACCAACGTCACATTGCCTCCATACGAGACATGGGACTTATGAGTGCACTTGAGTGCAAAGAGCGCATTGATTGGCCTACCTTGATTATCAAACATTTTGCTCGAATTGTGGATCCTCAGTTAGGCTCCCATCAGTTAGCTTTTGGCAACCTATTGACTAGGGTGTTTGATGCTTTTGAAGTGCCATTGGGTGAAGGCAGGATCTTAACTCGTGCAGACATGTTCACTCAAACTATCCTTGCTGATTGTGGCATTCCTATGGAGTCAGAGCAGGTTGCAACTGCGTCTCCACGTCCATCTGGTCCTGTCGCTCAGTTACTTAGGGAGCTTAAAGTAGCTGAAGAAAAGAATGCCTCTCTTGAATCAGACAATCAGAAGTTACGTGCTGAGCTCGATTCCTCAAATGCTGAAATACACAGGTTGAAGGATCAGTTGGTGCAGCAGCAACTTGCTAACAATGCCAGAGTTGACAGAGTTTTGGATATGCTGGCTTCAGCTTCAACTAAACCTGGTCAGCCTCCACAGTGACAAAGCATGTTGTCTGAACTTGGTTCTCTTAGCTGGTTTCACTCTGTATTGTTGTTCCTTGTTTTGTTGCCAGAACAATTTACATTGCTCACCTGGCTGGGCGTATTTTGTTGCTATGGATATTGATTAGTGTTGGTTAGCCGTTGCTTGTGTCTTTTTGATTCGTCAAAAGGGGGAAGAGTTATTTGCGCATGCATCACACGTTACATGTTTGTCTTCATCAAAAAGGGGGAATATGATAGAACGTGATAGAATCGTTAATTCGTTTTGATGATAGACAAAAGCGCAAAGAACAAGTAGAAAATGTACGCAGCAAAAGAAGTCCGAGATCAACTAAAATAGAGTTATTTGTCAAAGTCAAAGTAATATATTAAAGGTACAAGTCAATACAAATAAGGAAAACCTTAAATATACTATTAAGGAAGAAAGTGGTGTATAATAAGGATTCTAATTTAAAAAGGAATCCTTGTTTAAACATAACTTTCTTACCTTATTAGTAGGGATTGTACAAGGCAAAAACTCTATAAGAAGCACACGAGGCAGAAAAGAACTACACGACTTCACGCAGAGAACAAGGGAGAATTATTCATCAAATTGAAGTCTTCAAAGTTGATAGGATTGCTACGTTCAAAACATTCTTGAGTGAGAAAGTTTTATCGGGTAAAACTATTTGTCTTGTCTTTGTTCTTAATTGTAATTCACAGTTTATTGTACAAAGGGTGGGTTTGGCTCTTTGTAGGGTTGAGTGTTAGTGAGGGTTGTAACAAAAGGTGGGTTTGGCCTTTTGGAGAGATCGATTGGAGTAAATCGAGGGAGTAGTAGAGATAAGACTTTTTGATTATTGAGTTGTAATCACAAAATCTTATATTTGAATTAATAAAACGAGGTTTTTCCTTCCTTGAGTGAGGAAGGTTTTTAATTCAATAAGTGTTTGTGTCTCTATTCTGTCTTTACTTAAAAGCAACTTACACGAACCTGGTTCGTGGCCTGGGGTAAGGTTTCTTCATCATAATATAGTGTTTCTATAGTGATCTCAAGTCATTTATTACATGTTGAAATTGACACCTCGGTCACCTAATTGTTTGTTTGGTGTTTTGTATATTTTTTCATTCCTTGAGACTTTTGAAACTTGAACGGTTGACTTTGGTCGAATTTTAGGAAGAAAACCTCAAAATATGATTAAAAGAGCTCTGTTAGCTCCAGGATTTCAATTTCATCTAGAAAGATATTATGTGCGGATCTCGAGGCTTACGGGCCAATTCTAAGCCTCCTTATGAAATTCATCTTAAAATGGAGCTGGAGTGTGAGATCTAAATTTTTGGACGACCTTGGTAGGAAATTTTTACTGCCATTGAATCTAGAATGTCAAATTTTGTGAGGTGACATTTTATTTTCACGCACAGGATTTCAAATGAATCTCAAGCACCCCATTGAGATATCTGAACACTTGATATTCTATTTGAAGTTCTATTGAGTCCGAATGTCTAATTTAATAGGGTAACATAGCTTTTTTCTTGGTTGATTAAATTTGTTAAAACTCAACAAAATACGCAAATATGATTTTAGATATCCTATCATTTAAAAAGTAAGGAGATAAGTAAATCACAATAATAGATGAAACATATTAATTGATACTCAAACTTATTGATATATAATTACATCTAATTATTTTTTAAAATCTAACTTTTCAATAACTGACTCTTGAATTTTGATAATCATGTACAATGAACAAGTTATTTAATGAGTAACTAACAAAAATGACTATAGTTATAGAGTTATTAAAGTTTAATAAATATAAGTATGTTATTTACTAAAAATGACTATAGTTTATATTTATATCTAACTATATTCTTTACAAAAATTACTTATATAATGATAAATTTATAATTATAATGTACTAAATAAGATATTTTTAAATATGTTAAATAACTAAAATCACTCCTAAAAATTTGTTAGTTTGAATATGAAGTCAAATTTGACAGTCTAATATTGTTTATTTTGGAAATTCAAAAACATTTAAACTGAAGACGAACAATTTTGGTACAAAAAAATTGAAAAACGTGAATACTTGTACCTTGTGAATATGTTTGTATGTTGAAAAAATATATCTCCATATTATAATTATACATACAAAGGATATGTAGATGAAAATTGTATGCAGATAAAAATACATATGAATACAATTCCGTAACAATCAACTAGTCTTCTATTACATTGTATTTTATACTTATACTTGAATATAAACACATGTGAATACAATAATATAACAGTTAAATAAACTTTATTTCTATTGTATTTTAAATCTATATTTGAAAACACATACAAATGAATTTGAATTCATAATTATCAATCGACTTTAATTTATATGTATTTGATACTTATATTTGAATACAAATATGAAGAAACACAATCACATAACTATTAATTTGCTTTCATTTATAATGTATTTAGTTCTTAAATTTGAATATAAATACAAGCAAAAGATGATGCTTTGTTTGGTATGCCACTAGAGTATATCTCTTGTTAGCCTCTTATGGTATATCATGAGAGTAAAAAGTTTTGGAGTTCTTTTTGGTTAATTTTAATTGAAATCATAGAAATTATTGAATCATACACACACAAAAAAAATTATCTCGAACAATTTCGGCCACTGTAATGGAGAAAATCTTCTATCGAAATTCAATGAAAAAAAGATGAAATATATAAATATATACAAATATAATCTTTATAAAAATAAGAAAAATGTAATTAGAATATACTTAATGAAGATAAATTATAAAAATTATTCCTAAAATCATGCAAAAGGATTGTGAAACGGAAGGAAAAATCGATGATATGTGAATATTGAAAGAAAAAATATTGAAGAAGATAAACATGGAAACCAACACAGTAGAACATGTTTTACATAATTGATTAGGCATGTACTAATTACTTTGCTATTTAATATTTGTTAATATACATTTAAGATTGAAAAGAAATGATTACTCATGTGTAATTGATTAACTGTGCTATTTAATATTTAATATATCCATATAATATAAATTAAGTGTTACAAATCCACTTAATTGTGTGGATGTTCTTTAATATATCCTAACGTAATGAATATATTTATTATATTAATTATTTATTATAGTAACATATTATCAAATATTGTAAAAGGATGATTTAAATCCTATAAAAGGATGATCTTCACCCTTAGAAAATACAAAAACAAAAGAGATAAAAGAATATTGTTTACTCTATATTTTTCATTAATATTTGTCTTCCATTTCTTATTTAGTATTATTGCATTTTGCTCTCCTTTTATAACACGTTATCAGTACGAGCCTTTGACAAACTGAGACATACTTAATTTGAAATTAATTCCTTAAAGTTAATCAACTTTCTTTCAGAGTCAGGTATATATTTCTGTGTTTATAACATCTCTAATAGAACTTGTTTTAGGTATTATTATAATACTTTACTAGGCATAATAATCAATACATTTCACGTTTATATTTTTATGTTGTTTATATGTTAGTAACTTGTAACTCTAAATTAAATATTAGGGCATACAATAACATGCTAGTTAGAATAATCGTATGTTTTTTTTTGTGTCATTAAGTTATGATAAATATTGGTGTGTGTCATAAAGAATAATAGTATCATATTAAATACGACTTAAAATTTTTTAAAAAAATTCTTACGAAACAACGTTAATAACTATTGAACTAGTAATAAATTTTGTAAAATAATTACCGTTTCATACTTTTGAGTTACATGCTTTTGTAACATCACATGTTCATGCATATATTATATTCTATACTAATTCTTAATCATTTGAAATATTAATTTTACAATTTATTGTAAAGAAATCAACATCATAATATTAACTCAAAATTATTTTATGATAGTTTTCATCATGTGACATTTCTGGAAAGAATTATTTGTCATGGGTACTTGATGTTGAAATTCACCTTACCGCTAAGGGTCTTGGTGATAGTATAATCGAAGGAAATACGGCATCAAGTCAGGATAAAATGAAAGCTATGATTTTCCTTCGCCATCATCTTGATGAAAGCCTGAAGGTTGAATACCTAACAGTTAAAGATCCACTTGAATTATGGATAGGTTTGAAAGGGAGGTATGACCACCTCAAGACAACGGTATTGCCAAGGGCTCGTTATGAGTGGATGCACTTACGGTTTCAAGATTATAAAACTGTAATTGAGTATAACTCTGCTGTATTTAGAATAACTTCCAATTAAAATTATGTGGGGAAACAATAAAAGATGAGGACATGTTAGAAAAGACACTAACTACTTTTCGTGCCTCTAATATGATATTACAACAGCAATATCGTGAAAAAGGTTTTCAGAAATACTCTGAAATGATCTCATGTCTTCTGGTGGCTGAGCAACATAATGATCTTTTGATGAAAAATCATGAAGCCCGTCCCGCTGGAAGTGCTCCATTACCGGAGGCACACACGGTTGATGCACACGGCCAGTCTGAAATAAGACAAAATAATCGGGGCCATGACAATATGCGCGGGCGTGACAAAGGCAAAAGACGATATAGTAATCGTCGAGGTGGTGGTCATAACAAAAGGGAGAACAATATAGGTTCTCAGAATAATCCTTCTAAAGGAAAGGGCGATCACTGTCATCATTGTGGGCTTAAAGGTCATTGGAAAAATAAATGTCGGGCACCTGAGCATTTTGTCAGGTTGTATCAAAATTCCTTTAAAAGGAAAGGAAATAAAGGTAGCGCCTCCTCTTCTAAAGCCCGAATAGAGTCACATTTGACTCTCAAAGATGATATTCAGGCAGGATCTTCTCAAAAATATAATGAGAATGTTGAGGCAAACTTAGCATTGAAAGATGATACTTTTGATGGGCTCGATGATATTACTCATCTGGAAGGTGAGGACTTCTTTGGGGATCGCAACTGAGATGATAATTGAACTAGGAAATGAATAATGTTTTTATTTATTTTTAATGTCTTAATTAACGTTTATGTACTTAAGATTTCTTTTGCTGAATTTTGTACTTCTTATTATGTATTTTTTGTTCTTGTGAGGATAAATAAAATTTTTCAGTCATCAGTTGGATCCAAGATGAGTAGTGGAGATATGTGTCTTCTGGAAAGCGCCACAACTCATACGATACTAAGAGAAAAGAAATATTTCTCTCATTTGATAATGAAAAATGCATATGTTAATACAATCCGGTAGTACAAAATTGATTGGGGGCTCTGAAAGAGCGGCCTTATTACTACCCGGAGGAACAAAATTGATTGAGGGCTCTGAAATAGCGGCCTTATTACTATCCGAAGGAACATTATTGGCAATTGATAATGCATTGTATTGTAGTAAGTCTCATAGAAACTTGTTAAGTTTCAAGGTTATTCGTTAAAATGGCTATCATGTTGAGACTGCAAATGAAGGAAAGGTGGAATACCTTTATATTACTACAATAAATGGAGATAAGAAAATTGTGCATGAAAAATTGCTAGCACTTTCTTCAGGTTTGTACCATACAAATATTGGTACAGTTGAATCACATGCCCTAGTAAACAAAAGGTTTACTGATTCTAATGATTTTATCATTTAGTACGATCAGTTGGGCCATTCCGGTCATAATATGATGCGCAAAGTAATTGAGAATTCACATGGACATACTTTAAAGAACCAAAATGTTCTTCAATCAAAGGAATTCTCTTGTGCTGCTTCTTCACAAGGAAAGTTGGTTATCAAACCATCAGTGGCTAAGGTTGGGGTGGGATCCCCTGCATTTCTAGAACGGATACAGGGTTATATATGTGGATCTATTCACCCTGCATGTGGACCATTTAAATATTATATGGTCTTGATAGATGCATCTAAAAGATGGTCTCATGTGTGCTTATTATCAACTCATAATATGGCTTTTGCGAGGTTGTTGGCTCAAATAATAAGGTTAAAAGCATAATTTCCAGATTATGCAATAAAAATAATTCGTCTTGATAATGCTGGTGAGTTTACATCTCATCCATTTAATGATTATTATTTGTCCACTGGAATAACAGTTGAACATCCTGTTGCACATGTTTATACTCAAAATGTTTTAGCAGAGTCATTGATTAAACATCTTCAATTGATAGCTAGACCCTTGTTGATGAGAACAAAGTTACCTATTTCGATTTGGGGGCATGCTATTTTACATGCAGCAGCACTTGTGCGCATAAGGCCAACCACTTATCATGATATCTCCCCATTACAATTGATTTTTGATCAGGAGCCAAATATTTCTCATCTTAGAATCTTTGGTTGTGCGGTATATGTTCCAATTGCTCCACCACAACGCACAAAGATGGATCCCCAAAGAATGTTGGAGATATATGTTGGGTATGAATCTCGTTCTATAGTAAAATATTTGGAACCTAGAACTCGAGATTTATTTACAGCAAGATCTGCTGATTGTCATTTGATGAATCAATTTATCCAACATTAGGGGGAGAACAAAAGCAGTTGAAAAATGAGATAGATTGGAATTCACTTTCACTATCTCATTTAGATCCTCGAACAAATAAATGTGAGCAAGAAGTTCAAAAGTTAATTTATTTGCAGAATATTAAAGATACTGCAAATCAACTGCCGGATGAATTTACTACCTTCCACGAGTTACTAAATCATATATTCCAGCTGCTAATGCTCAAGTTCGAGTTGATGTCTCTATAAGATAAAATGTTAAGACAAATGAGTCTGGATCACGCTTAAAACGTGGTAGACCAATTGGTTCCAAGGATAAAAATCCCCGGAAAAGGAAAGGAATAAATGATCAAGATGATGATCATAATATAGAGGCAATTGCATGAAGAGCTCCGAGACATAATAAATGATGACACCACAAAGGAGGTTCATGTACCTGAAAATAATGAGAATGAGAAAATCTCTAAAAATTATATCTCGACGAGAAAAAGGTGGAATCGAAATAATATTGTGGTGGATAATATTTTTGCCTATAATGTTGCAGTTGAAATAATGCATCAAGATGAGAATTTGAAACCAAGATCTGTCAACTAGTGTAGACAGAGAAATGATTGGCCAAAATGGAAGGAAGCAATTCAAACAGTATTGGCTTCACTTGAAAAACGTGAAGTTTTTGGACCAATAGTCTGAACACATGAAGGTATCAAGCCAGTGGGGCATAAATGGGTTTTGTGCGAAAATGCAAAGAAAGTGGTAAAGTCGTAAGATATAAAGCACGACTTGTGGCACAAGAATTTTCACAAAGGTCAGACATTGATTATGAGGAGACATATTCTCCTGTGGTAGATGCAATTACCTTCAGGTATATGATAAATATGAAAGTTCATGAAAAGCTTGAAATGCATCTAATGGACGTTGTCACAGCTTATTTATATGGCTCACTAGACCACAATATTTTTATGAAAATCCCTAAAGCATTTAAAGTGCCTGAAGTATATAAAAATTCAAAAGAAAGTTGTTCAATAAAGCTTTAGAAATCCTTATATGGATTAAAACAATCAGGTCGAATGTGGTATAATCGTCTTAGCGAATATTTGCTAAAAGAAGGGTACAAGAATGACCTTATTTGTCATTATATTTTTATACGAAGCTCAAAATCTGAATTTGTAATAATATCTGTTTATGTTGATGACTTGAACATTATTGGAACTCCTAAAGAGCTTTTAAAAGCCGTTGAGTGTTTGAAGATAGAATTTGAAATGAAAGATCTTGGTAAGACAAAATTTTGTCTTGGCCTTCAGATTGAACATTTGACAAATGAAATATTTATTCATCAATCAACATATATTGAAAAGGTTTTGAAAAAATTTTACATGGATAAATCCCACCCATTGAGTACCCCGATGGTTGTGAGATCTCTTGATATAAATAAAGATCCATTCCGACATCAAGAAAGTGATGAAGAGGTTCTTGGTGATGAAACACCATATCTCAATGCTATTGAGGCACTAATGTACCTTGCGAACAATATCCGACCAGATATTTGTTTCGCAGTAAGTTTATTGGCAAGATTCAGTTCATGTCCAACAAGAAGACATTGGAAAGGTGTTAAGCATATATTCAGGTTTCTTCAAGGAACAATTGATATGTAACTGTTGTATACTAATGCATCCAAGTCAGAATTGATCGGTTATGCAGATGCAGGGTATTTGTCTGATCCGCATAAAGCCCGATCTCAAACATGCTATTTATTCACCTATGGAGGTACAGTTGTATCATGGCGTTCGATGAAGCAAATAATAGTTGCTACTTCTTCAAATCATGAAGAGATAATAGCCATTCATGAAGCCAGTCGAGAGTGTGTATGGTTGAGATGAATGACTCAACACATTCTACAATTATGCGGTCTATGCAAACAAAGACTCCAACAATATTGTATGAAAATAATGCTGCTTGCATAGCTCAATTAAAAGGAGGATATATGAAATGAGACCAAACAAAGCATATTTCACCCAAATTCTTTTTCACACATGATCTTCAACAAAACGGTGAGACAAATGTTCAACAGATTCACTCAAATGATAATCTTGCAGATTTATTTTATTAAGGTATTGCCAACGTCAATATTTGAGAAGCTAAGATGTAAGATTGGGATGTGTCGTCTCCAAGATATCAAATAAGTTTTTCATCAGGGGGAGCAAATACGCACTGTACTCTTTTTTCCTTAGCCATGGTTTTGTACCATTGGGTTTTCCTGGTAAGGTTTTTAATGAGGCAGCATTCAAAGCGTATTACAAGATATGTGTACTCTTTTTCCTTTTCTAGGCTTTTTCTCACGGAATTTTTCCTAGTAAGGTTTTAACGAGGCACATTATCTATAAACATTCAAGGGGGAGTGTTACAAATCCACTTATTTGTGTGGATGTTTCTTTAATATATCTTAGTAATGTATACATTTATTATATTAATTATTTATTATAGTAACGTATTATCAAATATTGTAAAAGGATGATTTAAACATCCTATAAGAGGATGATCTTCACCCTTAGAAAATACAAAAACAAAAGAGATAAAAGAATATTATTGTCTACTCTATATTTTTCATTAATATTTGTCTTCCATTTCTTATTTAGTATTATTGCATTTTGCTCTCCTTTTATAACAATAAGTAATTATAACTATTTATCTTAAATATATATTGATGTTTGCTATATTTTGTAGTTTTTTCTTATTTAATTACATACGTTTTCATATTTAGTGTTTAATTTGAGCTCATAGTTTGCATTCACAATTCGAAGAATTTTTTTTTAAAAAAAAATAAGTAAAACTCAAAAGAATGAATCTTAGTTAAAATATTGTTGTTTCAAAACTCATTTGTTAAAGAAAAAATTAAGTAAATACGTTTCAATTTTTCACACATGTGATCAATCTTGGACAAAAGTTAAATTAACGATTCAACTAAGTATACCAATTATAATTAGGGAAGATTATGCGGTTGAATAAATTTATACTATTTAATGATTTATTATAGCTATGGTTTGCTATAATTATCACTCACAACTAACATTATACACTAATTATGTGGGCTGACTTCGAATTTGTGTAATTAACCACATTTCTATATGTATAATTCGCTAGAATATAGAAATACATATGTATAATATACAATTATCTAATCAATATTCATATATAATTGACCTCTCTCCCACTCTCTGCCCTCTCTCACTCACCTTCTCCTCCCTCTCTGCCAATCTCGTTTGCTTTTTATACAAATGCATATGTATAATATACAATAATCTAACCAATATACATATATAATTCACCTCTCTCCCACTCTCTGTCCTCTCTCGCTCACTTCTCTCTCAATCTCGCTCGTCCCTCTCCTCCGTCTCCCAATCTCGCTCGTCCCTCTCCTCCGTCTCCCAATCTCGCTCGCCTCTCTCCTCTCTCTCCCAATCTTGTTTTCCATGTATTCAAATACATATGTATAATATACAATTCACCCTTCTCTCACTTTTTGCTCTGTCTCGCCTCTCTCTTCTCTCTCCCAGTCTCACTCGCCTCTCTCCTTCATATAACATGTAACTATGAATTATAATTATCAAATTATAGTTACAAAAAATAATTAAGCTATTTTTTAGTGGTTATATGTGAAAGTTTCCCTAATAATAACCGACATAATCACAAAATAGAATCTGAAAACGATGTACAATACATGCATGTTTAATCATATCCTTGTAATGCAGGGATCTTTTATGGTACACTAGATTATTCATATCTATTTATGTAACTACTCACTATTTCTCATGTTTCACACATAAATAAATAAAATTAATGTTCTAAAAAATTGATCAACTGTCATGAATCACTCGAGGTGCATACAAGTCAGTTGGGTCCTTCAATATCAATAGGTTAACTGTTTCACAATAATTTGTGATAACAATTTGTTTCTTATGTGTATTGGTTCATGATAGATAACTTTGATGGGACTAATAATGAAAAATATACAAAAAAAAATATGTGTGCATACGCGTGCGTGTGTGTCACTATAAGAAAACAGTGAATTATTTGAAAATTTTTATCTGGGGATTCTATCCGCAAAAAATTCCTACGAACTTACATGCAAAATAATAAAATTCCTAAGTTATGCAATATTTTACCCACATAATTTTTTCAGGGAAAATCCGTAGGTAAATTTGGCGCAAAAATATTACGTGGAGAATTAGTTGGGGAAATCAATCTACACATAACATTTTCGTAGGTAAATGAACAAATAACTCCCTTTACTATTTGGCAGAAAAATCCCCAAAGTAAAACTACTTTCGAATTTAGTTGGGGATGTTAAAAAAATTAAACATTTTTAAGTTAGAAAATTACTTTGGAGTTTGTTTCTACGAATTTAGATATGGATTTATTTAACGAGATTTTACACCAAAAATACATACCAGGAAAATTACTCAAGGCCTTGTTGTTGCGAATTAGTTGGATTGCTTTAATTGGAAATTACGGGAACATTTTTGTAGCGATAAATGATTTTTTTATTATTATTTTGAAACACTCTCTTAATTAATGTGGTTAAAACTGGTGAAACAATTTTACCAATTATCATATATTATTAAAAATATTTTCTGAGATTTAATGTTTTAATAAATGTCTCGATTTCATTTTTCTTTATTTAATTCTCATTTTTTCATGAAATGAAAAACACTTATGGCTTGAATTTTCATTGAAGAACATTAAATAATATTGATCACGGACTAACTTAAATAAAACTCAACTATAAATTGAAATATGGCTTTCTGCATTTCATTGAATTGTGTATTACTCGATAAATAAGAATATGTTTTAAGTAGGAAATATTTTATTTATATTTGTTATTAGCATAAAGTTTAGTTTTCTTCTACAATAGATAAATCCAAAGTAATATATATACAATTCTTCTACAATAGATAAATCTAAAGTAATATATATACATATATATATACTAATGGGAAAACGACATAAACTTACTATAAGTAATAATAAATAATTTACATATTTTATAAAAAATTGAAAAATTACTATCAAAGAAAAATATATTTGGATCTCAAGATGACACATGAGACGAAGGAAATACTTCAATTAAGTATATTAAAAGAATGTAATTTGAACTGGATGAAATACTTTATTTATAGATATTAAAAATAGAGAATAAATGTTTTAACACATTGACTTATTGAAGGAAAATTGGAAAAAAATTAAATGTAATTTTGTGAATGACTGATTCTATACCAGGTTGATAGGACAAAAAGTTCAGCCTGATAACGTTTCCTCCTAATCCTTATAAGGCTTCCTCTAATGTGATTACTAAATAGTTTCTCAGTCTTGTAGGAATTAAAGTCTCATTTGTTTGCACTTAAATGAGGGTCTGAATCTTAATCAATTAGATTCATCTATTGTGTTTATTTTTAAGGACTGAATCTTAATTATTCAGATTTAATTCATTAAATTTATTTATTTTATTTTCTTATAAGTCTCTTAATGAGTCTAAATACATCTGAATAAATCAGATCTATAATATACTCTTAACACCATTTAGACTCAAAAATAAGAATCCTATCTTAATTCAACTACTTCACAACATCTCATAAAAGTTTTTTTTCTTATTTAATTAATGTTAATTATATGTTTACCGTTATAATTTTCTTTATTCTTACTAACTTAATATACGTCTTTATTTTCATAATTTAATCAATATATTTGAATTGATATGCATTCATGATATAATGTTTAGCACGATTTCAGAAAATTAGAAAGTATTAATTATTTGATCGATAACAATAACAAATGTCCATTATAAAATAAAATATTTTCATAAACATTATATTACTACTTTATATAAACTATTTTACATGACATTATATTATATTCTCGTAGTTTTTGAGTGCAAAGAATAGTCATCTTAATGATGTAACTTAATGTTAAATTTTTAATAGATAAATCATATTACCTTGTTACGATAAAAATGTTCAAAATATTATTTTTTATATAAAAAAAACTAGTTTACTAAAATGAGGTTTTTATAATATTTTATTGATAATGTTTAATTTCATATGCACATTCACATATTGAAAACAAACAGTCCCAATAATTCAGTGTTCAGATTTAGAGATAACATCTTAACATTGAGATGTTTATTCAAATTTACTCATTTAGATCTTAATGCGTATCTTAATATTTAAATGTATATTCATATTAAGACGTTTTAATCTTAATAAAAATAAATGAGGCCCAAATTAGGAATCTGAATAATAAGTATAAGTATTAGTAATTAGTTAGGATTGACTAAATAGTTTGTGTGCACTATTAAATTAATTAAATTGGGGAGAAAAGCAAATAAATATAAAGAAAATAAATAGAGGCACTATTAAATTAATAAAATTGGGGGTATAAACAAATTAAACATGGAAAAAAGAAATAGACATAAATAGAACAAGGAAAAACAAAATAAATATAGAGAAAGAAAAGGACAATAAAATAATTAATCCCTTCTCATCTCACAAAATTTTATCAAATATAACTGTGAATTTTCAAAATTCCTTGTGAATAAGTTTGTAGGTAAATTAGATGCGAAATTAATAACATATTTGGCGATTTTATAAATCTGCAGATATTTACTTACGAGCTTATTTCCAATGAATTTTGATTGGTTGGAAAATTCGCAACAAACTTTGGTACTTGCAAATTTTACTTCAAAATTTCCAAGAAAATCGGAGTGTGTGTAGAAATTAATTATTTATTACAATAATGGTCTCGTCAAGTATAGACCATGTAGACCATTTAATTTTAGTATAAATTGATCTCATCGAATTGAAATTTGCAATACATTATGTAGTAAGTAGTACATAAATCAAATAGACAGTATGTACAATATATAGTTATTTTAGTCTAGTAATTGTAGAAAGGACCAAAAAAAACAAAATTAACATGATACTAATTATACCAAACTGATGAGTCTCAAATTACATACATTATCTATTATCTCGAGTTACAAAAACAAAGTAGGAAAAACCTATCTGAAGTTTATTGTTATTACATGTGATTTTCTTGTGTGTGCATCTATTACAAACTAAATACTTATTCTTACTCTTGGTTTTGAATGTCTCGCAAACATCTTTAACACATTTTCTTTCTTTTTTTTCAAACTTGGTATCGACAAGGATGAAAGAATATTCACATTCAACAATTCATGTGTTGCACACAATTTGGACTCTATAAGGTTAGCATTAATTGATTTTGAGTGCGCAATGAGATAGACGTCGACTTTATGCATAGGTAAATAAAACTCGTAGATGCTTAAAGTATAATGAAATTCTTTGATAATAATTCTCTGAATTTCTTTAGTGTATATTGATTCCCTTGTTGTTTGGATACATATTTATATAATAAAACATAATGACTTTAATTGAGATTTCCTTATGGTTGTGTGTGACATGTTCGATGCAGCAGGTGTTATAGCCAACATATTTATAGATGAAAAATATGGTCGAGCATTCATACTTCCTCGCCCCCAATATCCAGGGATACTAATCACAACTTCGCTTGGTTCGGAAGCTAATATTCCACATCTCAATTACTATTCGAATCATGTTTTGTATAAATCATTGCGATGAAATGGGATGACCATTGTCACGTTGAATAATTTTTAAATTCAACATTTAGGAGTCTCCTCTCACACACATCCATAGATCACCATTAACAATAATTACTGCAACTACTATTACTATAGACCATAATCATCGATCCTAGATTACAGTATCGTTCTATAACTCGGCAAAGAATGGCATGAACTATGAAATTCTCCAAACAAATATGTCAATAAATGAAATCGGATGCAATATATACTCTGCTAGCTTTGAAATGGAGAAATGTATTAGTATGGTTTCTAAATTATGAAATCTATCTACTAATAAGGTATTGCGTGAAATACCTTATTAAATATAAAAAAATCCATGCTTTAATATATTATAAATTATAGATATAGATATAAATAAATCATAAAGTTGAGAGTTCTTAAACTCTGTAATACTTACCACACATCTCTCCGATATAGAAAAATCCATGCTTTAATATATTATAAATTATAGATATAGATATAAATAAACCATAAAGTCGAGAGTTCTTAAACTCTGTATTACTTACCACATATCTCTCCGATATAGAAACAAGAAAAAGTAAATCTATTACTTTAATTTTTCTTCTGATTTTGTTAGTTAAATATTTTGATACAATCATCTAGAATTATATGATTTCAAATTTTGCCTTATATTATGATAAATAAACAAACTATAACTTATTATAATTATTCTACTATCTATGAGGAATTCTGAAAAAAAGACTTGAATTGTAGGTACTTCATTTTCTATGTGGGCAAGTTCTCGACTAATAATTTTTTTTATTACTTCTATAGATAATCAAAATGTCTCCATTAATATTTGTACAGAATAAAATTAACTTAAAGTTATTCAAGCTAAAGAGAAGGAGGGGGAAGGATGTATATAACAGAAAAAAAATTCAACAACATTCTAAATTGTACCCATAGCTATATTGAATGAACAACAATAAGACATTTTTCACAAGAAAACAAAATAACTTCACCATATCAATGAAACAAACAATCTATATTACTTTACTACTATTATAAAAAAGGCTTGTTTCAACATGTGTGGTTAATGTCTTTTATTTCAAATCTGAGGGTATATTTATCTTTTCACATAGCTTAGTGTTTCTGTGGAGGTGTCTTGATGGACACATCATTGTTTACGTGTCCCTTCATCTTCACTTATTCCATTGTTGTTGTCTGTCCATCAGTTCCTTCTTGTTAGTGAACGATTGTTCCTCTTCTTTATCAAGTTTCTTCCATCGTCTACTCAAAGATCTGAATATTCGTTCAGGTAATGAACAATTAAAATTTATTTTTGGCTAAGTTTGATAATCTTGAGAAAAAAAATAGATTTAAGTCTGCTGTGATGTTTTGATTTTTCCACTTTTTTATATCAACAAATATCAGTTTTTGATTTCTCCCATCTCTTTCTGGCTGGTGTGTTGTTATTTTCACATTGTTTTGTTCATTAATTCGATCTGGGTCTCTTCATACTTGTAATTTTTTTTTTATTTTGAGTTTGTTGTTGATGTTCTATTTTTGCTTTTGCTTAGGAGAAGTTTTGTTGTTTCATTTTTTTATTCGCCAATGTTGCGTTTCAATGTTTTTTTGTCACATGCAGTAATTAATTTGGCCTTCTTTCTGTTCATATGGATTTTTGGTGCAATTAAAGGGGAAAAAATTCAGAACAAATTCGATTCCTAGCGAATCAACTTTTTGGTTAGCTTGGCGTTATCAATGGCCACCAACATTTCAAGGGAGCATTTTAGAAAAGAAAAAAAGGATGAGATATTAAAACTAGCCATCTTGTTCCTAACTCCATGTATGTTTTGTATGTTGTTGTATCCCATTTAGGTTCTATTAATTTTATAACAACTATCTTCAACATGCGTGGACCACTTCATCAGTGCAGATACGCTTTGAACAAGAAAAAATATACGATACGAGCGAGAAGAAAGAGAGTGAATTAGATAGAGTTACCTACAGAAAGTCAGACAAACTATGGATCACACAAATGTTGTTTGCCTAAAGCACTACTTCTATTCAACTACGAGTACAAATGAACTTTTTCTCAATTTAGTCATGGAATATGTTCCAGAAACTATGTATAGAGTGCTAAAGCATTATAGCAATATGAACCAGAGAATGCCACTCATCTATGTTAAGCTTTACACCTATCAAGTGAGTGAAGTGCTTTCCTGAGTGGTATTTTTTGTTTCCTTAATTTGAACAATACAAAGTGGTATTATTGTTCCCTAAGCTTCGAGCCACACTAAGATTTAGACGTGGTTAGGTATTTAGAGGGCTGGCTTACATGCATACTGTTGCTGGCGTATGCCACAGGGACTTGAAGCCTCAGAATGTTTTGGTAATGCATCTTTCAAGCTGCTAATTTTGCATAGCAAATTATGGCTTTTTTCCCCTTATGTCATTGTTTGCTGTCACAGGTAGACCCTCTTACTCACCAAGTAAAGATTTGCGATTTTGGAAGCGCGAAAGTGCTGGTAAGTGTAAATCATAAGAGTTTCTGTGGATATTATCATTTTCGTACTAAAGATTATGGATTTGATCCCTGTCTTCCTGAGATGTGTTCACTGTTTTTTAATTCAAACTTGGTCAGTAATAATTCTGACTTAGTAGGCGGGTCTTTTGGCCTCATTTTTTTTTATTAATGTTTGTGTCAACTGTAAATTGATCCTTTCTAGATGTCCAGGATATTTTGACTTCTTCGTACAGTTGTTATTGAATACCAGATAACACATGTAGTTAAATACTTATTGTTGAAATATTTCTGAGGCCATGGTAATTCTCTTAGGATAAGATCCTGTTAGCCATGATTTTGTGATTGGTCAGATTCTGTAGTCACCTGTTTGTTGATCTTGTTGCCACTTTCAGGTGTTGTGTTTTATTTAAGTTGAGTCTGACCATGTTGGAGTTAGTTGATGTTTGCTATTTAACCATGGTGCAGTTCTATAATTCTAAGTTACCTCCCTTAGCATACTTTCTCAAAAAAAGTTACCTCCCTTAGCATATCCCATGAACTGAAAAATTCATAATGTAATTTTTTTTCTTTTTTGTTGGGAGGACAGACATGTGGAAATTTATAATCATGCCATGAATACCTTTGATGGGGTTTTCACCTTTTCAGTGACTTTAAATAAGAAAGCAATAGGTTTCCACTTCCCATGACTGTGAATTCATTATCTTAATTTTTCCTATTGCAAGCTTATGGTGTAGACTATGTCATTTCAAAAAGCTTCCTTTGTGTGAGAATTACTCGATTTTAGGGTTGTGATTGGTTCTTATATTTATGGAAGTACCATATATTTTCATGTTAAAGGAGAAGCAAACATCTCATACATCTGCTCGCGGTTTTATCGGGCTCCTGAACTCATATTTGGTGCAACAGAGTATACTACTTCAATTGATATCTGGTCAGCTGGCTGTGTCCTTGCTGAGCTTCTTCTTGGCCAGGTTTGTGGTGATCTAGAATTCTATAGCTTACGTACTGTCCATGAAATCTCTGCGGACTTTTTTGGTGCACTTTTCCAGTTTCTAATCAATTTTTGCAATCTTCTTGCAGCCATTGTTCCCTGGAGAAAATGTTGTGCACCAGCTTGTTGAGATAATCAAGGTGCTGTGTGATAAATTCTTGTTTACTGATGCAAATATTGTAGCAGGTTTGCAGTGATCTAGACTTCTATAGCTTACTGATTTTTGTGTCATTTGCTTCATCTTATAGGTACTTGGAACACCGACAAGGGAGGAAATTCGCTGTATGAATCCAAACTATACTGATTTTAGGTTTCCACAAATCAAAGCACACCCTTGGCATAAGGTATGCTTTCACTTGACTTTAGTCGTACCTCGTGGAACAACAATTTGTTGTCTTGCTGCTTGCTGTGTGTATCATTCCTGTTGAATTTTGTACTGAGAGTTTATTTTCATTCTTTTCTCTTTTCTTTGTAATTTTATTATCAAATATCTTAATTAATTGCTAAAGTAGTGACTTTATTGTTTGTGGTAAGAATATTGTTCTCAAAATAGATAAGCATAATTTACCAACATGTCTAGAAATTAGGCTCTGAACTTTTGTAAATCTTGTTGTATAGATTTGGGTGTCGTAAAAATTGAAGTTATGCAGATATGTTTCATTTTTTTCATGGAAGAAAACCTTTTAAGCCAAAAATGTCTTTCTGCTTAGGGGATAAACATGTCTGCACCAGTATAGTACTTTCTCTTCACTCATTTCTTTCTGAATTTTTTAAATTTGTTGCCTCCATTTTAATTGTTTGTCTTATTTGACTTGACACGACATATAACTTTTAAATCTTGTAGTCACAAACTAAAGATGTGTATAATGCACCTAACATGTCTGACAGAATGTTGGACATAAGAATTGCTAAATAGAAAAAAGTGATTATTTTTAAAGCAAACTAAAAGAAAATAAGACAAATAAATTGAAAAGGAAGTAAAAAATTAGCTAGACTTAATAACTAGGATAAGCAGGGAATATATTTAAATATATATGTCATGTGTGAATCCTTTGTCATGTTGAGCTTCACTGATCCTTTATGGCTTTTGTATATTTTGATAGTATGAATTGTTTTCCTCTATAACACTAACCAAAAGAGCTTTATTTATTATTTATCATATAGTTTTTCCATGTCATCATGATGTTTCATCAGATTTTGCTCTATTGACTGTAAATTTCACTTGTAATAGTAAAGGGTGCCTTCTCTTGTTTTGTCTGCATACTGTTTGGATGGTTGGTATATATTGTTCAGCATACTGTTGATTTACTATAAGCCACACTATCAAACCATATGTAGAAAGCTACAACACAGAGGTTATTATTTTGTTGTGTTCATTGATATGAGGATATGAAAATAATTTTCCTTCAAGATTTTGTACATATGCTGCACTATGCTAGGTGATCTATAATCTGTATTATTGTGTACAAAGGACTTGTGTTACTTGTGTACAAAGACCCTTCTACATTTACTAAATATTTGAGATTTCATCATTTGAATTAGGCTACTTTGTGCTCTTTTATTCTTGAGGTTTCTCTAATTATATATGTTTAACTAAGTATTCAACTTTGGACCTATATATTTCTCTCTTTTTTCACAGGTATTTTTTGCCAGGGTGATAAGCGATAAAAATGTACCACTACATAAATGATACACATTCAATGTAAATAAAGTAGCCAGGAACTTATTTTATGCATTTAGCTCAAAAAATGTTTAATGTTGGGCCCGAACTTGTACGGGCCATCTCTACCTAGTATATATATAAAGCAGAAACATTGGCCAGCTGATGTGGCATAGCTAAAAAACCAGCATTTCAATTTTCCTTTCTCCTCATTTTTTTTAAATACTTTTTACTAATTATTTCTACATAAATTATATTATTAAATAAATTGTAACCGAACTCATAAATTCTTCTTTTTCCAAAACGGCTATCCTCACTAATTATACTATTTACTTTTTGAAAACGGCTGCTTCCACGATCTTTCAATTATTTTGACAATTCAAGTTATCATTTCATACATGTGCTATATATAAGCATTTTTTTTCTTTTCAATTTTATTTCATGTAATCTAAGGATTATCTATATGTATTTACCAGCATTTCAATTTTCCTTTTCTCCTCATTTTTTTTATTTTTTACTAATTATTTCTACATAATTATATTATTAAATAAATTGTAACCGAACTCATAAATTCTTCTTTTTCCAAAACGGCTATCCTCACTAATTATACTATTTACTTTTTCAAAACGGCTGCTTCCACGATCTTTCAATTATTTTGACAATTCAAGTTATCATTTCGTACATGTGCTATTTATAAGCATTTTTTTCTTTTCAATTTTATTTCATGTAATCTAGGATTATCTATATGTATTTATAGATTTCTTATCATTGTTTATTACATGTATTTTCATTGTAAGAATTTCATTTTGATTTGTAATTTCATGATTTTTTACATTGCTCTGTCTAAATATGTTTATAGATGGTCATTTAAAATGATCACCACATATCTTTCCAACTATTACAAATATATTACTGGAAGATTGAATCCAAGTGATGTTAAATTATGAGGAGAAATTGCTTTTGACGTTCGATGAGATGGTCATAGAAAAATTATGTGAGTTGCTTCAAAAAGATCGCTGCAAAAAGTATCTTTGTAAGGTATGACTGCTTTGAATTTGATGACCCTATTAGAGGTTTGATTAGGAAAATGAACGGATGATAGAGCATATTGTCTACGTAAGTTTAAAGGCATCCATCAAATTATGATAAAATTTTAGGTGTTCTTAGTACATGTTTTAGTAGGTCATTTTATTGGTGGTGCAACTGCTACTTACTTGTGAATATATTTGATGCAGGAAGTTCTAGCATCTTTTTAGAGTGGACGCAATTCATATGTTTACACAATAAATAAGGAGGACAATATTCAATAGAATTTTATATATTTCACTTATTTGTTATTGTTTTTTTTATTGTACCATAATTTTTACCTGTGAGGGTATATAATAACTCATATTTCTTTCTTTTAATTTGTTTGTCTTATATTTTTTTCAATCCATTTCAAAGAAAAAATGTATCTTTCCCTTTTTACTACATTATATATATATATATATATATATAAANTATATATATATATATATAACAATTAAAGATTATAAAACTCAAAAAAAAAATTCTTAAATTTTTATCGAGTCAAAACGAGACGATCAATTTGAAATGGAGGGGGTAGATGAAAGAAAAATGTGGAAAGGTGATGCCTTTATATATTAACCCGAAGACATTTTCAAGTCTAATTTTGTGATTAATTGATGACAGATACATTTGTGTAAAGTTTTTTTTGGTTATAAATATTTATTAAAAGAATAAAGATTTTTAAAGTGCAAAAAGAAACAGAAAAGAAGAGGAAGCAGAGGACGGTGGAGTTGAAAAAGGTAGAAAAACAATACTCTTACACGGATGAGCTTAAATTATCTACCCTTTGAAAATTTCTTATGAGATAACATAATTATCCTTAATGCTTTAGGTTTGATGTATTATAACTTTGTAGCTTTTTAAGTCAAACCTGATTGTTTATTAATACTTTTTACGTTTTACTTAATAGTAGATTTTATTAGTTTTTCGATATTACAATACCTACAAATTTATTTTGTGGTTTTAAACTTTTATATACAAGTTTGCTTTGTGAGCAAGTTAAAAACTTATATGTTGGCAAAACTCATGTTATAGATGTTCCGTTGTCAAAGAAAATACTTGCTTCACTTACAGTTGATGAACTTTATAAAAGTTTTACATTTATTATCACTTTGCTCAGTATTGACAATGGACAGTGGAGCTTTTATTTCCATTTAGAAAACATTTGGACACAGATTACAAAAGTTCAATACTTGAATTACCAATCTTAATTATCACGATATCATTTTCTCGTATGAATTTCTTGAAGGTCATAAATAACTTTTAAATTATGGAAGTACTTCTCCATGATCCTTATGTTGTTACTAACTATAATTAATGGCGACTTTCCTGTCTTTTACGGCAATATTAGTCTATCCAATTGCTTATAGTGACATTCACATATTTATACCTCCTAAATGTCATTTCAAATTTATAATACCAAATAATATTTTACTTATAATTTTTACACTTTATCAGAATTTTCTCATCATAAGTTTTTTATTTGATCACAACTCACAAGTGAAAAAACATGAAATACATAAGGAAGCATGTTCTTACCTAATTAACCAGGGAGAAAGTGATAAATCTGATAATGAATTTTAAACTATTTGTACTTGATGATTCTAACATCATTATTTGCTAAGAAGGTAAAAGAAAAACGGATCAGTTAATTTTTATCCTTATATTTTATTTTTTTTATTTTGAAAATATTTTCCTTTCTGATTTTAATTTTTATTCTACGTACTAACATGTGTATTCTCATTTTTCAATAAAAAGATTTTGTGTTCTTACCTAACAGGGGAGAAGATAAAAGGATTGAATTTTTTGTAAAACTATTTATTGGATGGTTTCGACATCGATTATTACTAAGAAGGTAAAATAAAATAAATTGTTTTGCAAAATATATAATTTATTTTGATAAAGAATACACTATCCTTATTTTTAAAATATTAAATTTATTAAGTGTTATTTTCTCTCATCGTTTTAAAATACTCTTCATAATATAATTTAAATATATGATAATTTAATTAAAATTGATTAGAGAGGAAATATTAATTCTTTTACGATCGCGCGTAGAGCGATCAAGTTCCCTAGTATGATAATAAGAATAGATAAATGATATGAAATATAAAATACTGTTAAAAATAAATATAAAAAATTACTATTATCTTAGCAATAAAAGCAGTAAATACTAAATCATAATTAAATTTTGGGGCGGTCATCATTCTCTCTCCAACATTGTTGTCATTACCTTCTATTGATTGATCATGTTCATAAAATTGCTTCTCCCATTCAGCTACTTTAGCCTTCTTAAGAGCACATTACTTAATAAAGTCTTTTAA
The DNA here is from genome assembly GCF_001406875.1 of Solanum pennellii. NCBI lineage: Eukaryota > Viridiplantae > Streptophyta > Magnoliopsida > Solanales > Solanaceae > Solanum > Solanum pennellii. The sequence goes on along the minus strand of NC_028647.1, from coordinate 57,263,630 downwards.
GTTCTTCAGCATAAAGTTCATGGGTTCTTTTACCCTTTAAAACTTCATTGAACAACAATTCTCTTTTTTTTTTGTATAATACTTTTGTTTCAATTTCTTAATTTTTTCTTCTCGATCCTTCATAATTTTGATAAAAAGGAGATTCACTTAAAACTAGATGGTTCATCCTTACAATCTTAGCTTCAGTTTCGGATGGCCATAAAAGAACTTCATCTGAACTAAAAAATAGTTATTTCAATTTGTACATTATATAGATTTGACAACTTTTGTTGCACTAGTAACACAATCTTCTTCAGAAATCAGAGTCTTGGGATTGACAATACTCACATTTTCATCATCATCATTATTGCCATTATTATTATCATTATTGTCTGGAAGTTGAAAAAACAGGTAAAAATGAGATTCATCTGTTAGCCCATAATCCTAAAGGGAAATTTCGTCATTATTCAACATGATCGAATCTCTATGTCCCGTATCCAACATGAGAATCAAACAATTCTCTGGAAGTTTTTCTCGATTACTTATTTCTTTTTTCAAATCCGTCACATATGCATCTTTGGCTACTCGAATGTGAAATAGTGTCCCTGTTAATATTTGTATCACTAAATTCATTTTCTTTCGAAGAGGGTTAAATATTTAGCTTCAAAACCAAAGCGTCTAAAGAACCTTATTAAAACAAAGTGTCCACAACAATGTGAGCAATGTTTTTCATAAACTCGATAAAAAATAGAGAGCACTTTCTTTGTGGGAGAAGAAACTATGATTGAGAAAGTTAAATGAGGACTATGGGTTTATTTATAGATGCCTAATAACAATGTTAATACCATAATTTTCTTCACAACCAGGAATGTAAATATCACATAATTAAGTGAATTATTTATTTCTGTGATTTTTTAAATCACAGTCTAAGGACCAGATTTGGTTCTAAATGAATTATTTATGTATTTTCCTAAAATGCTTAAAGTCTAATTATGATTTTTGAAATTATAATTCGAAAAGCAGATTTGGATCTAGGTGAATTATTTAAGGGCCAGATTTGGTTTTAATTGAATTATTTATGTATTTTCCTAAAATGCTTAAAGTATAATTATGATTATTGAAATTATAATTCGAAAAGCAGATATGGTTCTAGGTGAAATGTTTATCTATTTAACTATCTATTATACTAGGTAGAGATTAGCCCGTGCAAGCACGGGCCCAACATGAGCCCAACATAATGGAGATTTAGTTAGAATTGTTCTGTTGAGAATAAGTTATCTAAAATAATTAAATTTCAAAATAAATTATCCAAAAATAAATTATTGTATATTTCATCACTATGACAAAAGAAATCTGCAATAAATAAGTCAGCGACTACCTAATATTCCCAACTGAACATAAAATAAAATAATTCGAACATTTTGTCCTGAAATTATTATACATTTATACTCACACCAAATGATTCTATAGAGTCTGTTTTATTTAAGAAAAACATATACTAATTGAAAAGTGAACAATGTATTTAAAGTTAGATCCACAGATTTAAAGATTTCTATAAATATTCTATTTACATAATAACACAATGCAATAAATTAAATTGAAGGTCAGCCAGGATGCAGTCTTAATTGTGATCTCCAACTTGCCCTGTTATATAAACAAGGTAGGAAGTTGGTATTTGTAAAAATATAAAATACACAGAAATTCTAGTATATAAAGGAAAGCATATGTAAAAGAACAAGCAAGTTGATCGAAAGATAAAAGGGGCAAGTTAAAACTAAAGAATACATTCAACATGTAAATAAAGACGAAGAAAAATGTGATCAGCTTAGCAGGTGACACCGTAAGTGTTCAAAAGTAAATGAGTTCAACATATAGTTCTTATCGAAAAACTAATAAATAGAAGAACTAATGAAGCTAATACCACGACAACTACAAGTTTGCAATGATGTACCCGTCTTTTCAATAATCAGTACAGTCTAATAATTCATTCCTCACAAAATCTTCTTAAGAAAAACAATTTGGATCAACACTTAA
>NC_028647.1:57229252-57257724 GCF_001406875.1 Solanum pennellii | reverse complement strand
ATGATTCCATAAGAGATATCCAATAGCTACCAAATTGGTCAAAAGTAGTTGAAACTACTACTCATCCACAAAAGCTAGAGGTTGAAGCCATGCTAATGGCAGTGTCATGATACTCTACTGCAATCCAAGGCACAAGAATAGTCTTTAAGGTTATTGATTTTAAACATCTTCATTCAATAGATTGGAATAACTTCCACATTTTTTAATACATATGACCAGAATTAACTAAAATGAAACTAAAGATAGAACTTGAGCTTTAGAGAGTCAGACACGAGTTAAAATAACAATTTTCTCCAAGATTTTTAACTTTTAACACTTTAACATAGTCAAGACTCAACATCTCTAATACTGGAGAAATTATTTGTTTCTTATACCGTGTACAGAGTAAAATAAGTTCACAGCGACACATTAAAATAATGATAATTAACCAAACAATTTTCTACAAAACTCAATAAAGATGGATAAAACAGATGCATGATTCGACAGACATACCTGTAGCTGAAATTCCGGTAAAGGTAATTGTAGCTGCCCTTAACTTCAATTTGTGCAATCTACAACAACAACAGGGTGATTTTTATCTCAATGTTTGCCCTAATTCAAGTTCTTACCAACATAAAAATCAAAATTTCATGAACCCAAAAATTAGAGTTGACAGATACGTAAGTAGGAACTCTCATCTATATGCACAAACACAATTCAATGAAAAAATTGAGAACAAACAGAAAAAAACAACCGAGGGAAAAAAGTACCTTAATGCTCTAAACAACGACGTCATCTCTGCACACAAACTGTTTGATAAAACTCCTCACCGAACCATTTACCTCTGGAACTCCTTAATTCGAGGTTATGCTAGAGCCCACAAATTTAGAAATGCATTTTCGCTGTTTAATGATGTGCTTCATTCTGAAATAATGCCTGATAACTTCACTTATGCATGCCTTGTAAAAGCTAGCTCTGAGAATTTTGATTTGCACAGCTTAAGAGTATTACATGGAGGGGTTGTTCTATCTGGGTTGCAGTTGGACTTTATCTGTAGAGATTTCCGTGAAAGCTTATAGGGATAAAGCTCAAGAATGGAAGCCACGTATAAGAAAAATTGGATGACCACACAGACACGTGGAAACAAAATAGAACTGTATGGAGATGAAACAGACATGTTGATTAAGCTCTTTGTAATATAAGAGAAATAAATAAATGAATATAAATGTTGGTCGACCGAAATTTCATTTAAATATTGAATAACTTTTATATGCATGAGCTCTAATCCTCTTTTTTATTGAACATACTATAATATATTTAAATATTGAATGACTTTGATACACTTAATGAGTCCTAATCCTATATCTTATTAAGCATACTTCTTTAATACAAAACATACTTAATATACATAACAAATATTATTTATTAATATTAGAAACGTTCATATATGGTAGGAATACTAGAACTATATTACTATTAGGTACTTAATATAAGAGTTGGATAAGATTATGAAAGTGTTAGCACTATTGATACAATGTGTGGATTTATACATATACAAGTATAGAAGAAAAAAGAGTTTTCTGAACATGAGAGACCTAAAAATAAGAAGAACTAACTACGTATATAACTCAAACACAATAACATATTAGTAATGTACACTCAATATATTAACGTAATAGGAGTCTGCATACTTATCTTTATCATGACCCCTCAACATTAGCTCAATTTGCTTGAGACCGATGTTGCTAACAAAGTTGACAAAGGACATTCTGAGAAGTGCTTTAGTAATGCTTTTTCTAGAGCTCCAATTGTAATATGATGAACTTATAATTAAGGAAAGTAATGTTCAAAATTGAAGTTCCAAGTTCAACAATGGAGAAAATTACTCGGGATATGACTGGGCTCCTTTTTCTGATTTTCGAACTTCAATTTATACGTTCTCAAATATTGGCCTTAAGGGTCACTTGACGGACTTAGTTGAGCATCGTCGTTCTAATCGGCGATTTGTCAATGGCTTCGTTTGATCACCGATTTGCATTGACACTCAATCCTTCGGACCCTGTAACTTTAGGCGATCAAAGTTGGTGTCACTGATCTGTTAGGAGGTTCACCGAAGGTTCAAATCCATCGCCAAGTTGGCTTCTCCCCCAGAACTGGTAGTCTGGAACTTTAGGTGAGTTGAAGTGCCACTCAGCGATTCGCCGAGTGACTTTGGCGATTCTCAACTTGTACTATCTTTCGCATTTTTCATTTTTCGCTCCTTTTTGCCTGATATCGTCCTTACCTTGTTCTTTTGTCTTTATGTCGGCAAACATCATTTTAGAGCACAAAATAGGCTTTGAGGACATTAATACAATGAAAGAAAACCCCATTGAGTCGAAATGCCGGACTCATCAAAAATCATAATAAAATCATAGTATTTAATCAAATAATGCGTAAGATATCATAATTCAATCCTTTTGATTAATAATGAAGAGAACCCAGGACAATTGAAGAAAACTCTAACTTAATTAGGAAATTCTAACTTTTGAAATAGGATTATTTTGGAAACTCTATGAATGGAAGGAATCCATGGATGAATATTATCATACGTCAAAGCCAAATGATTATTTACAATAGTGAGAATGGGGGATTTCCTTGAAACCCTAGGTTTAACCCTTATTCTTTTTTATGTTTCTAGAGAGAGAAATATTTTAGAAAGGAGAATGAATCTTCTTTAGTGATTTTGGAAGAATGACTTGAATGGGATAATTTGGGAGTTGACAACACTTATATAAAGTTCTTAATAAAGGGTAAACCTATGTAGTATAGGAGTTAATTAAATAGGAAAATACCAACTAACACTGAACTCAACTGCCAGCTGCCCACCAACAGCCACTACCGACAGACCATGGTCAGGACAATTGTAAGAAGGCAATTGGTTGCAAATGGGCCTTCAAGATAAAGTATAAGGCTAATGGTGCTATAGAAAGGTTTAAAGCCAGATTGGTAGCAAAAGGTTACAATCAAAAGAAGGGTCTTGACTATCAAGAAACTTTTTCTCCAGTTGTAAAAATGGTGACTGTGAGATCTGTAATTTCTTTGGCTGCAACAAATGGATAGAGCATTCAACAAATGGATGTAGATAATGTTTTTTTACATGGAGATCTACAGGAAGTATATATGCAATTACCACTGGGACTCAACAGTGATAACAGTGAGGGGCCACAAGTTTGCAGACTACTTAAATCACTTTATGGATTGAAACAAGCTTCTAGGCAATGGAATGTGAAACTCACAAATGCTTTGATTAAAGCAGGGTTTCATCAAAGTCATTTGGATTACTCATTGATGACAAAAAGAAACAGCAGAAGGAATTGTGATAGTATTGATTTATGTAGATGATCTATTGATTACAGAAAGTAGCAAAAGATTAGTAGACATTGTCAAACAGGTTCTGAAGAGTAATTTCAAAATCAAAGACCTAGGAGATCTAAGATATTTCCTTGGTATAGAGTTTGCAAGAAATTCAGAAGGAATACTTATGCATCAAAGGAAATATGCCATGGAACTCATATCAGACTCTGGAATGAGTGGATCAAAACCATGTGCTACACCAGTCGAGGTCAACCAGAAACTGACCATCTCAGAGTTTGATGATCATTTCAAGCTTGATAATGGTAATGTTCTGTTGGATCCAGGTGAATATCAAAGTCTTGTTGGAAGATTATTGTACCTTACAATTACCAGTCCTGATATTGCCTTTGCTGTGCAAAGTCTTAGTCAGTTTATGCATGCTCCTAAGTCATCACATTTGGAGGCAGCTCTTCGAGTAGTAAGATATGTAAAACAAGCACCTGGTTTTGGTGTCTTGATGTCTGCTAAACCAACCAACACTCTTCAGGGATTTTGTGATGCTGATTGGAGGTCTTGTATTAATTCAAGAAGATCCATCACCGGGTACATGATTATGTTTGGTAATTCATTGATTTCTTAGAAGTCCAAGAAACAGCCTACTATGTCTAGAAGCTCAGCAGAGGCTGAGTACAGAAGTTTGGCATCTACAGTAGCTGAAGTTATTTGGTTGATTGGAATGTTCAGAGAATTAGGTATTGAAATGAAATTGCCAGTGAAACTATACTGTGACAGTAAGGCTGCTTTACAAATAGCAGCAAATCCTGTGTTCCACGAGAGAACAAAGCATATTGACATAGATTGTCATTTCATTATGGAGAAGATACAAAGTGCGCTTGTACATACTTTGCATTTATCTTCTGTTGAACAACCTGCGGACATACTTACCAAAGGCCTGAGCAAATTGCAACATGATCATTTAGTATCCAAGCTAGGAATGAAGAACATATTCGTACCACCTAGCTTGAAGGGGGGTATTGAGCATATGGAAGAAAGTGGATAATGAGCTGAGTTGTTCAAGTGGTTACAGTTTGTACAGGTGTCATAGAGTTAGTGGCTAGATACTAATTCTGTTATTATTAATTAGTTAAGCTTAAGTCAGTTAATACTTGTATATATACAGATGTACAATGCATAGTTCAATACACGTTTTAAAAACAATAAACAAAATTTTCAATTCTCTCTGTTTTAGTAGATATTTTGATATAATTTTGATGAAAAATGTTTTTGTGGTTATAGTTGCTTAAATCAATCTTCAACTGTTTGGTTGGGTAAAAAATTGAAATTCTAAGTTTGGCTGAGTTGTGGGGACTCTTCACTTTCGACCGGTGTTAGATTCTTCAAAAATATAATAATTTTGGAGAATCCGACACATCCGTTGCCCATTTTGTGGAGTCCGAACAACATAGGAGCTTGGTTGGTTTTGCAGGTGGCATTTGAAGATGAATATGAGTAGCAAAAAATTGAAAATCTGACATGGAGTAGCAATAGAGAAGGTTTCATAAATAGCTTACACACTTAGTAGATATCAAATGTTTTTCTTGAAACTTAAATTTAGATCATCAAGACAATTTTGTCAACAAAAATATATTCTTGAAAAATGTTGTTGTTTTCACGTTTTTTGAAACTCCTTTTGAATATTTTCGATCGCTTCCGTTATCACAGGAGAACTAATCTGGGTTATTGCCTTCTTCTTGATTCCCCACCTTTTATCAAATATGACAACAGGCATATCTAAAAATCAAGATAGATAGAAGCCCTTTTGATGCCTTTGATTTATAGTCTAATTGAAATGATGTGTTTATGTTTCACATTTTGAGGTAAAGTAGTAAAATAGTTTGGAAACAAGTGTTAGGATACTAGGGGAACTGTGCTAATAGTGTTATCTCTTCTTCCACGCCTCCCCGAATGTAAAAATCACAGGGATGGTACATTTTTAGGCTGTAAATAGGTTGGTAGCTTTACATACGGAGGAACTTATTGCTTAAGGGTCATTTTCTCAAACTGTAAATCAAAGTTATGCTTCAGGAGGGTAATCGATGGATACCTTGCTGAAGTTGCTAGAGATCCAAATCTACCACTATCCAAGTTTATCAATCTTGCAGAATTGGTCTCTAGCTTCTCTAGACCTTCCCATGATGGAATTTACCGTGCTATTGACATGTATCTCAAGGTATCATTTTGTACTTCTCTTGTATTCATGTAAGCTCGAAAGACTCAACTCTCGAGAGGGAAAATGCCAATATTATGTGAAGAATTTCTCGTCAAGGATATCATTATTTTGTTTTGACAGGAACATACTAAAAGCGAGAGAAAGAGAATTTGTAGGCTAATGGATCAGCTGAGGCCTGCATGCATGCTGTGCAGAATGAGCGCCTTCCTTTACGAGTTCTGTTCTTTGAGCAACTCAGAGCCACAGCATCATCCGCACTCCTGACCAGACTAGATCGCTCAAGTCTTTGCTCCCGGTGGGATCTCAGAGGTGCTCCACATCCAACATTGATGACAATTCAGATGCTGTGCTCACAGCCAAGGAACTTAAAGCTCTGAAAGGTCAGCTTGCTACTCTAAGATTCAAAGACAGATTGTAGTAACGCGAATGACACGAAAACAAATGTTGCAACGGTTGACGATAGAAAAGTGAGGAGTTCAATTAACTCCAAAAAGATGTTCTCAAAACTATGGTCAAATAAAGATAGACAAAGTGAGAATAGCAGCTCAGATACATCAGAAAGCCCGTCATCTTCTAATGCAGGGGAAACAAAGTCTACCTCATGTAGAAGTGCGAGGCATTCCCTCTCTTAGTATTAGCTGAAAAGTAGCCACGAGTTCAAAACCGACCACAGACATGTGCCCGATATTTAAGAGGAGAAGGGTAAAGGAACGTGTCCATTTGAGCCGTGTGATCGCTGGGATATTTCTCTTGAACATAGCTGTTGCACTCCCTGTTGACTCTAGGCTAATTCACTTAGAGAAAGTATAGATTAGGGCAAAGGAAAGTTTTTGTAGAAGGAAACTAAGTTCTATGGTAGCTTTCAAATTCTTTCCCTAAAAGTTCTCTATTGTATCATATTCTTGATAATTAAATCTCTATTATTATCAGTTGTAGCTGTATATCTCCTTTTTGCAAACTTACAACCTTCAGATTTGGGTTGGAAGTGATGAATGCTTTCCATCAAAGCGACTCCCTCTTGTTATATTAGCTATACTTTCACTATTTACCATCAGTAGTAATTTTTTTGGTGTCGGGTGCTTATAACAACTATATTAGATCTATGTCAATTGTATTCATGTGCGATGAATACAACATGTATTTTTGTACACACAATACATACATAATTCGAGATACAAAAAATTAATCCTATAGACATAGAGTGACATACATTAAGATATATTTCTAATAGTAATACCTTGAATTTATTTTATAATATTCACTGACAATATTAATAATTTTTACACAATTTAATGTATATTCTTCTATGTTGAGTAATTCTCCATCATAATGTATACATATATAAGTTATATGATCAAACTAAATACCATATTAATTTTACATATGAATAATGTACCTAATAACCAGGTAATAGAAACATTACCAAATGGTCCCATTTTATTGTCATTCACAAGCCATGCGAACCTCAATCAATTAACTGCTCCATAGTCTCTATGAATATTTTCATTCTTACCCAACTTCAACCCTACTCGGGCCAATTTAGTCATCGCATTCACAAGTGCGATTTTGGAAACTTTAGAATTGTTGGCCCGTAAATTAACAGTACCCTTGGACCTTTGGTATGCTTTGTTGCATCAATATCTATATGCATTTGCATTTGTATGTATATGTCTTGTTATCAAATTGATATAATATTGTGGCATTATGGAAGAAGCAAGAACTATGACAGTGCAATTAGTGAGAGTGAAGTAATTGAATTGTTGATAGCAAATTTGGCGGATCCCATATAGTAAAAAAACATACTCTAGATACTATCAATTATCCTACACCAAGATCACAGAAACCAAAATTTGAAATAGTTAATTGCAGTTTAGATTCTTAATCATTACATCTGGTTTAATTTTTGGATCATGTATATTTCTTTTTGCTACAGTTTCTGACAACAATATGATCTGTCATATTTATTATAGTTAAATTTATTCTTCCCAATTTCATGCCAATTGGATATCATCTTCATAAATTTCTCTAGTCTTTAGCTTAAATTTTCGAATTTGATACCAAGTGTATACAAATTGGATATCAACATTAGTTAGACTTGTATTTAAAGTTTAGTTTTGAAAACAACTCAGAAACATAGTATACAACAATTTTATTACAATGTTACACTTAAGTTTTCCAACTCAATATTTAACTAGTTTAAATTGACTAATTTTGCTGAAATCTCAATTACATCTTTTTGCTATGGTTATTTGACAACAATATAATAACATATTTTTTTCTATTTTTCAAGTGGATACCAGTTTGATATCAAATGCATATCAATTAAATACAATAATAATTAGTTTTAGGTTGACTAATTTGATTGAAATATCAATTTCATCTTGATGCTTCTATTTTTTCAATTGGACATCGGGTGGAAATTACATTAAATAATTTTTGGGTGGCTTACTTTGTATTTAATTGATCTGCAAGTTGAAAATTAAGAATTACACCAAATTGATATCCATATAGGAAGAATAAATTTGACAATGTAAATTGCCTCATACACATAGTATACACCAATTTCCCCCCTTTTTTCCACTGGCATACCACTTGGACACCAAATGCGCACCGGTTGAAAAATACATCAATTCAAATATTAATTACATGCTTTTGAAAATCAGTGATACTTTAATCGCATGTCAAATGTTTATTATTTTCATCTTTAAATTTGTCTTGATTATTATGATTGTTACCAATTGCATACCAACATGACTTAATCAATTTTTCACTTTATATTTGAAAAAAATGAATACACAAAAACGACTAAGTATCACATGATAAATTTTCTTAAATTATAATTCATTAAGTTAAAAGAAAAAATAAATTTAAAAAAACACGAATTTTTCACAATTAAACAACCAAATAAAAATAAATGTTAGTTATATTTTTTTTTCTGCAGAATAATTTGGACATGTCTTCATGTTATGTCCCCTCCCCCCTCCTCCAACTATCAACGAAATACACTTTAAAAAATTAAGTTTTTTGCAATCAATTACACAAAAAAGTTCAAAAAAATACAAACATGAAGGATCTCATCTATCACCATGTTTTATTGATACTGATAAGAACTGATCATTACAAGAAAATGACGATTATTGAAGAAAAATAAATTCAAAGTAGACGAGAGTGAGGACTAAGAATGTTATTGAACGAATTAGACGAGAGAGAATATTGAGAAGAGAGAACTATAAAATTATAAAAATAAAACTTGTTGAAATAAATGTTTTGAGATAAAAAGGAAAACAAATATTCTATTTTGTTATTTTGTTATGACTCTTCTATTTTTATGCCTCATTTAATTATCATTAACTTTTTCAAATTGTTTGTTACTCAAAGTTTTGTTTTTTTTGTTTTTTTTCAAACTAATTGATTTTTATTATTTTTTTAAAAATAAAAAAAATGATAATGTTATAACCTGTAATTATTTATTGTTATAACTTGAAAATTAAAGAATAATGTTAGAACTTACAATTATTAGTCCTAAGATGTCAATTATAAAACTCTCCCGGATTTTGCTCGCTCGCTCACTCTCTTTTCTTACTTTATACAAATACAAATGTATACATTGTATTTGTGTTTGTATAAAGCGAGAGAAAATTGTATATATAAATACAAATTCATATATTTTCGTCCTATACACTTATGATTATACAAATACGATGTCTCCCTGCCCTATTTTCTTTTGTCTTTCTCTCTTTCTCACTATACAAACAGAAATTATACAATTGATTTGTATATGTATAGCAAAGCAGATTATACAACTACTTTATTTTGTATATCTATAGTGAAATTATACAATTACTTTTTTTTTTTGGATATGTAGAGTTAAATATACATATTTATATTTGCTATGAAGCGCAGTTATGCAAACTATAACTATAACATATAAATATGACTTTTTTGTTTGTATATGTGAAAATTACTCAAAATAAAAAGACAAACTAAAATGACTTTCAAGTCAAAAATTAAAAAATGCAGGATACATACTTTTGATTTTTGACTTGTTTTAAGTCTTTTTTTACCTTGTCAAACACCTTCAACTCATTTTAAGTCATATTTTTACTTACTTTAAGTTACTTTTTATATTTAACAAATACTTTAAGTAAAAAATTATCTAAAAAGTAAATATAATTAGCTTTTAAGCCAACTCAAACTTCCTCTATATATAGTTATAAAACAAATAATTGGGCCATATTTTGTTATAACAATGACTGAATGGTTATTTTTTTAACTTTACAACTAAATCTTATCATTATCATTATTATTATTATTATTATTATTATTATTATTATTATTATTGTTGTTATATATGGAGTCATTATAGTTAGATGTCCTTATAATGACCATGCTTGTCTGGCCCTATTATAATAATTGACTCCCTATAACATCCTATCTCCATCACATATACATTATTAGAGTGCGCTATAGCTAACTCTCTATGGTCACTATTCGGGTTATTAATGGTTATGGTTAAAAATAATTAATTAAATTATAATTTAAATTAAATCGATTAAAAAAATTAATAATTGGTTGATTTAATTTTAAATTTTGAAAATTGATATTATTTAATTTGATTTTGATTTTACTAAAAAAAATCGTAAAAAGGACTATATTAAACCAGGAAATTATATAGATAAATTTTATAATTATTTGTATATTATTCATAAATAAAATAAAAATACTTTATTAAATTTTAGTTAATTTAAATCTTTAATTACCATTTTCTCAAGTCCAGCACTAAAGTGTGAACCCAATTATCCTTGGACCAAATTCATTACTTTATCTATACCAACCCTATCAGCTTATACGACATAGTCACATTTTCTATGCTTGGTCGAACCCACTGCAGTGTTCCGTTAATTATTCATATACTAGGTGTTTGTGTCTATCGAGATGCATATGCCCTCAACAAATTTATAACTTTCAAATTCGAAAAACCAAAATGACCGAACAAAATCTAACCAAACTAACAATAACTGACTATATTTGTTTGATTCTAATTTTGATCAATAACCGAATCAAATCATACCATGAACACCCATGATCACAATACAACCTCAGTCATGTTGTTTTCCAATTGAATATGAAAAAACTGCACGTTTTCTCTTCAACTGACTTAATATATAATCTCGTCCTTCTAATGAATTGTTTTTAATATTTTGTCTTTAACAATCGAACTTATATCTAGAGGGATTTAAGTTCATTAATAGCACATGCGATAACATGTAGGTATGCGAAAATATTGTTGAACCATATTCTTTATTAAATTAATACTATCATCAAATAAATTCATATTAAAAAGAAGTATCATAATATGAACCATATTATAAAGTTTTTTCTTAATGAAATTAAATTTGAGATAGTTGATTTAAGAAAATATTTGGTGTTCTATCTAACTTTGGAAGTTCCTCCAAATATAAATGGTCTTCTAAAATGGAGAGATGAAAAAAATCAAGTTAATGAGAGGGAAAATGGTATATGTAAAAGTTAAGGAAATAATATGAATATGAAAAAACTTAGAGAAATTTATGGAAAGGAAATTAGGAGCTTATGTTATAAATTATAATAACTTGATTGTTGGTAAAAAGTTTCACTGTGTTTTTAAAATCTCTTTTGTTTACCTTTTTATTAGATTTTGTTAAATCTTTATTGTTGTGTTAACAGAACTAGAGACTACGGCTATATTTTGTTATATATATTGCCTCTTATTATATATGTATATTGGTTAGATAATTGTATATTATACATATGTATTTGTATATATGGCAAGAGAGATTGTGAAAGGGAGGAGAGAGGCGAGGGAGACTGGGAGAGAGAGGAGAGAGGCGGCGGGATCGAGAGAGGGAGGAGAGAGGACAATGAGTGGAGGGAGGTGAATTTTATATGTATATAATTGTATATAACTGTATATAATACATATACATTTGTATAAATGGCGAGCGAGATTGGGAAAGGGAGGAGAGAGGCGAGCAAGATTGAGAGAGGGCAGAGAGTGGGAGAAAGGTGAATTGTATATGTATATAGGTTAAAAAATTGTATGTTATACATATATATTTGTATATCTTGACAAATTAAACATATACAAACATGACTAATTATACAAACACGAAGTCAGCCACGTAATTAATATATAATGTTAGTCACGAATGGTAAATATAGCAAACTACAGCTACGATGAGTAATTAAATAGTATAAGTTTACTTAGCCGCGTAATTTTTCTTTATTAAATTTTGCATGGAATATATTGTAATTTTACTATATTTAGAGAATAGTTTTCTAAAATTAGTTGATTTAACTATGATTATGATATTTATTACTCCCTACTCCCCTCGTTTCAAAAGAATGACCTCCTTTTCTTTTTAGTCTGTATCTTGATCTTTAAACTTTAAATAAGACATGTGTTTTATCTAAAAATGCACTTGGTGAAAAAGACAATGAAGAGGAGCTTGATACGTCAAAATCATATAAGGGGTTATTTGAATATTTCTCTCTAATAAAACCTTCCACTTAACTTTACCCGTATCACATGATCTTTACATAAAAGATGTCAACCTACGAGATATATCATGTCTCAGTTGATAGAGTAGCAGACATTTACATAAACATGTCAGCCTAAAATTATTTTAAATATCTTCCTACATCTCTCCCTTGATATAACCTCTCATTTGCTACCTTATTCCATCGATGAGTGACTTATAAGCGATAAAATTAATTTTCGATAACCTAATTTAAACCTTCCAAAATGTGCATGGTTTTACAAAAATTATCTTACAATAGTTCAATTCTGTCCAGCCATATACTACTTTTCACAAAACTAATATTTCTATTATATAGAAGAGTCAAGTTGAGGATGACCAAGGGTAAATTTGTTATTTCATAAATATTCTAGAATGTTATGGTATCAAAAAAGTGATAATGAATTTATAATGACAATACAACCATATATCTTTTCTTAAATGTCATGTGTATCATAATGATGTAACATTTAATATGGACGTGAAATTTTAATTAAACCAAAATATATATGAAACAATGGCATTTAGTAATTTTAATATTATTTAAGGGCGAAATAATAATTGTATAATTAATTACCAAAATGAAAATTTAGAAGAATCCATACATGTTTTTACTTTTAAAATTGACCTATAAAGATATTTTTATAATTGTGTTAAAATGAAGAGTTTTTATTAATTAACTTTTTACAAACAATAATAAATTAAGCTTGTTTGACATGCTTTTGAAAGAAAATTTTGAACTAATTTAAAATGAAATGTGTTTGAATAGATAATATTTTGTTCCTAAAAATACTTTAAAGGATTACCGCGTAAACATATTTTTAATATTATGTTACACAATATGATCACTAAATTCGTATCTTGATTATTAAAATAATCTTTAAAATGACGTATCAATATTTTTTAATTAATTTGAAAAAATTATAAAATTACATGACTAAAAGAATGAACAATGTTTGACTATTAAGAAATTAATAATTTGATAATGTATTCATCAAAAAAAAAATTTTAAAAATCATTTATATATAAAATATTTTCTTAATATCAAATATGATAAACTATTTAACAGGAAAAATTTGTCAAGAAAAAAAATTAATATTCAAATTCTAAGAAATATTAAATACAGACTAAAGAAAAATGAGTAGTTAAAAAATAAAGAAAAAAAACAAAACATGAAAATGTCAATAGAAAAGGACTTGAGAAATATAGAGGCAGAAAAAATCTAAAAAAATAAATAATAACTTGAATAGAAAAACAAGTATATTAGTTATTTTGTCGGGGTAAGATTCAAAGTTTTTCTTTACGTCATGATATTTAGAGTGTAGTATCAAAAAATTATTAATGTAATTTAGAACATAACATTATGTCAATTTTTATCGTATATAGAAATAAAATTGCTTTCAGGATTGTTTTATTTTTGTGGAGTTAGAAATCAACATTTTAATAAATACTTTTAATATTTAGAATATAACATTATGATAATTGTTATTGTATATACAAATAAATTTGATTTCATGATTGTTTTTAGTGTTGTGGAAGTTAGGAATCAAGTTTTTTGTAAATACTTTCAATATTAAAACCAAAATAAATAGAAGTATCTCTATTATCGAAGACACAATAATGAAATGTATCACAAAATTCATCGACAAAGCAAACTACAAACACATTATACTTAAATTGAAGCAATAGAGATTTGAAAGACTTTAAATCGATCTTTACGAATTGGTTGATCAATAATTAATATTTTATCACATGCAAAGCTTATGGTGCAAATATTACAAAAAGAAGATGATAACATTGTAGAAAATAGATACCACTTGTGAAAATATATGAAGATCAATAAAAATTTCAAAGGTGTCAACATTTTATATGTTCTTCAATGCGAAATATTTTAACTCCTAATCTAACAAATTCTCTATGTCGTATGAACATTTGAAAAAGATTATTAAGTAATATATTGAAGTTGTCTACTGTATAAAAAAATAGTATAAAAAAAATCTCATATATTTAGAGGCTAACATCCTATCATAGAAGTTTCCTCGATTACAAAAATTTTAATTGTTTTGCTGCTTTCGAATACATTCCTTGATTGTCTGATACATTACTAATGATATTTATTACTTCATAGGCGGGATGTATACAAGAGAGGATACGAATATATTCGAGAGGGGATTATAATATCTTAAGTTGTGAATTTATGTAATATTTTCAACGAGCAATGACATTTTAGTAATGTTAACATCATTTAAGGGCAAAATGATGATTGTGTAATTAATGATCAAAATGAAAATCTAGAAGAATCCATACATGTCCTAACTTTTGTTATGAGCTCATAAGGACATTATTGTAATTTTGTTTAAATGAAGAGTTTCTAAGCTTGTTTTGATATATTTTAAAAAATTGAACTAATTAAAATAAAATGTATTTGAATAGTTAATATTTTGTTCCTAGAAATACTTTAAAAGAATGCGTAAACATATTGTTAATATTATATTACATAATACAATCACTAAATTTGTATTTTGATTATTAAAATAGTCTTTTAAATGATATATCAGTATTTTTTAATTAGTTTGAATAAAAAAACAATTTCATGACTAAAAAATGAACAATGTTTAACTATTAAGAATCAATAATTTGATAATGTATTCATCGAAAGATTAAAAAATATAAATTTTTCATTTCTATATTTTCTTAATATCAAATATGATAAACTGTTTAACAGAGAAAATTTGAAAAGAAAAACGTTAACATTCAAATTCTGATGAATATTAAAATTCAAACTACAGAAAAATGAGAAGTTAAAAAACAAAGAAGAGCAACAAAAGAAAATGCGAAAAGAAAAAGACTTTGTTGAGAAATATAGAGGAAGAACAAAGCTAATAAATAAATAAAATAGGAAAAAACAATCTGAAAAAAGTAGTATATTTGTTATTTTGTGGGAGTAAGATTTAAATTTTTCTTTACGATATAATATTAAGAGTGTAGTATAAAAAAATAAATTAATGTAATTTAAAATATAACATTACAACAATTATCATTGTATATAGAAACAAAGTTTCTTTCATGATTGTTTGTATGGTTGTGGAGTTAAAAATTATCTTTTTAATAAATACTTTTAATATTTAGAATATAACACTACGATAATTGTTATTGTATATATGAATAAAGTTGCTTTTTTGATTGTTTTTATTTTTGTGAAGTTAGAAATCATGTTGCTAAGTATTTCTATTTATCGAAGATAACAATAAAATGTATCACAAAATTCATCGACAAAGCCAATTACAAACACAACAGTATACATAAGTTGAAGCAATAGAGATGTAAAAGACTTCAAATCGATCTTTACGAATTGATTGACCAATGATTAGTATTTTATCATATACAAAGCTTATGGTGCAAATATTACAAAACAAAGATAATAACATTGTGAAAAATAAATACCACTTGTGAATATATATATAAATATCGATAAGTTTTTTCAAAAATATCAACATTATATGTATTCCTTGCATACAAAATGTTTTAACTTATAATCTTATGCAATTCTCTATTTTCTTGTTGCATAGAACTTTTTAGAATTTCAATTTTTGGATTGTAAATGACAAGTTTATGTCGTATGACCATTTGAAATAGATTATAAATTAATATATTGAAGTTGTTTACTAAAGATAAAAATAGTATAAAGTACAAAAATCTCATGTCTTTGGAGGCTAATTACATCATATTCAGGAAGTTTCTTTAATCACAAAAATCTCAAATTTTTCATTACTCTCATATACGTTCTTTGATTGTGCAATACATTGCAAATGACATATTACTTAGGGGGAGGAATGTAATTGAGAGGGGCTTTGTATGCATTCGAGAAGAAATAGATGTATTCGTGAGGAAATAGAGATGTATCCGAGAGAGAATTATGATAATCAAATTATATTGAAAACGTATCAAATTTAACAAGGAAAGTTAACATTCAAATTTTGATGAATATTAAAATTCAAACTACAAAAAAATGAGTAGTTAAAAAATAAAGAAGAACAACAAAAGAAAATGTGGATAGAAAAAAGACTTTTGTTGAGAAATATAGCGGAAGAAAAAAACTAATAAATAAATAAATTAGGAAAAAATAATTTGAAAATAGGTATATTTGTTATTTTGTGATATAAGATTTAGAGTTTTCTTTATGGCATGATATTAAGAGTGTAGTATCAAAAAAATTAATTAATGTAATTTAAAATATAATATTACAGTAATAATTATTGTATATAGAAATAAAGTTTCTTTCATGATTGTTTTTATTGTTGTGGAGTTAAAAAATATTTTTTTAATAAATACTTTAAATATTTAGAATATAACACTACGATAATTGTTATTGTATATATGAATAAAGTTGCTTTTTCGATTGTTTTTATTGTTGTGAAGTTAGAAATCATGTTGTTAAGTATTTCTATTTATTGAAGACAATCATAACAAAATGTATCACAAAGTTCATCAACAAAGCCAATTATAAACTCAACAATATACATAAGTTGAAGCAATAGAGATGTGAAAGACTTTAAATCGATCTTTGCGAATTGATTGACCAATGATTAGTATTTTATCATATACAAAGCTTATGGTGCAAATATTACAAAACAAAGATAATAACATTGTGGAAAATAAATACCACTTGTGAATATATATGAATATCGATAAGCTTTTTCAAACATATCAACATTTTATATATTCTCGCATACAAAATGTTTTAACTTATAATCGTATGCAATTCCCTATTTCCTTGTTGCATAGAACTTTTTTAGAATTTCAACTTTTTCAATTTAGGTTGTAAACGACACATTTATGTCGTATGACCATTTGAAATAGATTGTAAATTAATATATATTTCTTTGGAGGCTAATTACATCATATCCAGGAAGTTTCTTTAATCACAAAAATCTCAAATTTTTCATTACTCTCAAATACTTTCTTTGATTGTCCAATACATTGCAAATGACACTATTTGAGAGGGGTTTTGTATATATTCGAAAACAAATAGATATAAAAAATTATAACATCTTAAGTTATAAATTTATATAATTTTTTTAATAAAATATGTGAAATTATATTGAACCCGTATCTCGATCTTTAAACTATTTAGTAGCAAGTAAAAAGAAAAAGAAGGCAAAAACAACTACGCATGATATTGATAACTCATAGGAAAAATACAAAACAAAAACTTTTACTGATTCTGTGATTTTATTCAATATTCATGCCATCAACAGTTTAAAAATAACACCCTTCTTTTAACCCCTGCCTCGTCACCCACGCCATTACTTTATAACTCGTAAAAACAAAAGGGAAAAAGGGTAATAGAGTATTGTTTTTCAACATAAAACTAATTACTCATAACAAAATATATATATATATATATATATAAGAAAGCCTTCATATATCCCAAGGCACAATTATACATTTAAAATCACAAATATATGCTTAAAAAAACACTTTACTCATCACATAATAATACAAACATATTCACCAATATATAGTGTTAATAAAAATTAAAAAAATAATACCTACACTTTATCGACAAGGTTTAAGAGGCTTCCCACATAGACAATCATTGTAAGTAAAAGATGAAGCTTCCAGATGATCAAACGGAGAACCTTCTGGAATCTGTCCACAAAGATGGTTATGACTTACATCAAGGTGACCGATAAACGTGGCCGATGCTATCGATTTTGGAATCCTTCCTTTTAATTTATTATACGATAAATCCATTACCATAAAATAAGATTTTTCGTCAAATGAATCAGGAATATAACCTTCAATAGCATTTTTACTCAAATTCAAAATGTTGATACGTGAATTCATCAAACTAGGAGGTATAGTACCAGAAATATGGTTACCATCAAGATTTAACGTTGCAAGTACGTGCATTTTACCAAGAGACGGAGGTATGGTACCAGAAAGTTTGTTCAATGACAGATCCAAATCTGAAAGCCTGTAAATATACGAAATCGAATACGGTATAGGACCTGTTAACTTGTTTCGACTCAGTAAAGCTCGACTCAACATCCGTAATTTTCCGAAATTAGTCGGGATGTTACCGTAGACACCGTTGTTTCGGAGATCTAAATGCATTAATGATGATAAGTTGGTTAATGACCGGGGTATGTAGCCTGTAAGTTGATTTTCAGCTACATTTAATACTGTGAGTCGACTTAATCGACCTATAGTTGAAGGGATTGAGCCGGTGAGCTTGTTTCCGACTAAGTCTATGATTCGAAGGAATGGTAAGGATGTAATACATGAAGGTATAGATCCAGTAATGCCTTTCCAATCAGCTATAGTGAGACTTGATAGCCTTTCTAATTTGCATACAGATGGAGATATCGTACCGGTCATGTAACCGGTACGATGAGCTTTTTCGAAGAGTGGATCTTCAGATTCACCTCGAAGATTTATATCTGCTACGCGGTGAGTTGTGGGATCACAACTCACCCCGTACCACTCATGGCAACAGTCGTTGCCTTTCCATGAGTTGAAAATACCCAAGTGAGATTCATTTAGGGCAGCTCGGAATGATAATAATGCGGCCCGATCTGATGGCGGGCAGGAATGGACGGTTGAGATTATGGCAACAAGTAGGATGGCAATGTACATGAAGCTGCCCATCATGAGGACTGTTTGTTTTTGTTTTTCTCTCTAAAAATTTACTTTCTCTCTCTAAAATTGATGCATTTTGAAATGAGTGAGACAAGGTAGGGCTAATTTATATAGTAGTATACAGTGAAGAGTTTTTTATTTTTGTTTTGACGATTTTACCCCTCACGTGTGGTGTAACATTTTGAGTTAACAAGTCAACATGAGTAGGGATAAAGATTAAAAAATTAAATGAGAAATAAAATTAAAATGGGATTTTTATTAATTAGGTGTTGAACCACGTGGCCAGTAATCATCCAAGTTTTTGGAAAATGAACAAATTGAAAAAATAAAAATAGTATCATGTGAATTGTCTATTTGGCATTTTTTGAATTTCAAATGAATCTAAATTATCTTTGATTTACTACAACACTGTGTTTTTATAGATATGAAATCTAAGTTTTGAATATAGAAATCGTAGCTTATATTTAGTAATTATTTAATTATTTGATTTTTAAATATATTAGATGTAAAATTCAAATTAAAAAGTTGTTAAAAAGAAAATTATCATTTATAAAAAATTTTAAAAAAAATGTGACAGATACATTAAAATGGAGGGACCATAACAAAATAATTAGGTGATTTTCTTTTCCATCGATCTACTTAAATTTCGGTAGCAAATTACCTAATTGTCTAGTATGTATGCTAATAATCGATAGCAAAAAAGTGATACAATAATTGAGATGTCGCAAATTAATCATCACATCATTGACATGAAATATTATACAATGATTAATGAGGGTTATTTAGAGCGTGGATTAATTTAAAAATTAGTTAAATTTATTTTTAAGTAGGGACGGAAATAAAGTCGTGCAGTGCGATTGGGCGGGTTAAGTTTAACTCACAAAATTTTTAATTCATCTCGTATAACAATTTTTTTTTATTTTCGCCTTGCCTCTTATAGACCCGCTCCGCATTAACTCACCCTCATAATGTTTTTCATATTTTCTAGTTAAGTTTGATATTATTATAAAAATAAATTCTTTTTTTCATTAAGTTTATCAATTTAATAGGATGGTGACTTAAAAATAAACTCTTTTAGATGTCAATTGAGAAATATATAAGAAATCAAATTATTTTTTATTGAACCATTTCATTTACTATCTTTAATAATTTAGTAGCTTAAAAAAAATTGTCTTAATAAATAGTGTCTATCACTCTTATAATAGGTAAAAAGAATTAAAATTAAGTTTAAGCCCACATAAAATCACATATATTCACCCTGCCCCGCATTAATTTTTTTCAAAAAAAACTACTTCAACACTTCCCGTACAACTTTAAACCTGCCTATCCCGCATCCGTCCAGCCCCATTGTCATTTCTTTAAAATAAGTTTAAAATAAAAAATAAGTCACATACTTGTTACTTTTTAACGTAAAAATTATTTATATTTAAGTTCCTATTTCTTAATTTAAACTTTGTATTTTTCATTAAATCAATCTAAACAGATTATGAATCAATTTTTTCATAAAAAGTGATTTATACCCACAAGAAAAATTAGGTGACTCAACCTAAGAGGCCTGGAATATATATACGTTGCTCCAGACATCTTTTATATATCATTCAGTACTTCTCTCAAATCAAATCAAAATTATGACACGTATTTGTTTCGATATCTTAAAAACTAAACAACCCCTAAAATTGTCATTTAACTACCCATCATAGCAAAACTTGGTTTATGGAGTATATGGGATTAGTGAAAGGATTTAACTTACAATAAAGTTTTAAATGTCAGTAAATGTCAATCTTTTGTAGCAGATCTTAGTATCTTATTTTCTGATAATGTTCAAATTGTTTCACTTTTTTGTCTTAGCTTCTAAAAAAATCACTTATCGCTAAATAGAAATGCCAAACAGGACCTTAGTATGTAAAAGGAGTAACTTTTAATGAAAATGCTATGATTATTCATCTTATATTTAAACCAAAAAAAAAAAGACAGGGTTAATATGTTCGCTTTTCTTTTCTTTTTTTTTTTTTTAGTTATTTCTAACTATTTATTTATTTTGATAAATTAAGAAATGACAATTTTAATATTGATTGTATCCAAAATTAATTACTTTGAAAAGATAGAACTTCTTAAAAATCTTGAGTTTTTAATTTATCCATTTCATAATTAAAAGGAGTAAAATGATAAAGTTAGTATGCCAATCATTATTTTCTTAATAGATGTATCAATTCAAAAATAAACATATAATTAAGAATAAAGAAAGTATTTTATCAAACTATCTCCTATTAAATAATATCTTGAAAAATAAATATTTCATAATAAATATAAAATATGTATAAAATTACCGTCTTTTCTTGATATATTAAAAATAACAAATAAAAATATTATATGTCACCTTTGCTATGATCGAGAAATCACCTCAAATAATGTAGTCATGTAACCAAGAAGGAAATACCATTTTAGGCCACATGTTTGTTAGATCTCCTACCAAACTAAATCAAAGATATTATATCTATATAAGCTAAAAAGTAATAGTATAAGGTCTAGTTGAAACAAGTCATTCCAAATTCCCAATAATTGATGATAGTAAAAGCGAACAAGCGGCTGAGATCTAGCAGAGGGTGGGTGAAGAAAGGCATTCCAAAGTCTTATTAAATTTAAATTTACATTAAAAAATTTTCTATTAAAAATAAAATATTTCCTCACAAAAATAATTCTGTACTCAAAATAATTCAATTTCAATATCTTTTGACTAAAAATTTATATCATTCTACGACAATCTTTACTGATTTGTAATAGCTAGCTTTACCATTAAAAAAAACATTGTGTAATGGATAAATATAATCAAAGCATAGGAGAGCACTTTTTCAAAATGAATACTACATTATATTAAATTAAATTAATTTAATCAAATTTCAATACAATCGTAACCTAAAAAAGAAAAGGAAAACAAAAACTAGTCAGCTTTTAAATAGAAATCTGTCATTATCTTCTAAATATAAATTTTTTTCGTTTGTAATTATTTGTTATAATTTCTATTTTTAAAATAAAATTATAAAAACTTTTATCAATATTTTAAAATGTACTTTTTTTCATCATATTAATATGTGAAAAATTGCAAATTATAATACTTTTTATATACTTTTTGAATATCTAAATTTTTATTCAAAATATCAAATTAATATAATTTAATTTAATTTTAAAAATTAATTAAATTTAATTTCGAAAAACGTAATATGCCAAACTATCTTCTTTTAACCCCAAGGCTGTGGTCCACTAAAGAGCCATCACATGTGTTGTCTTGCAAAGCATTAATCGTCGGCATCTTACTGCAGTAGCTGATGCGTGAACAGAATTAAACGGAGGAATAATATTTGGCCTACTGATTAATGAAATAGACTTAATGAGTAATAAGATCGACCTGAAAATCATGAAACCAAAGGGGTCTAAATCATAATAGAGGCAAAACATGTAGATATATATATATTTTTTTGTTTTTCATTCGATGTTAGTATTTATATTAGAGCCTGATTAAATTTGAATTTACACTATTATAGGTAAAACGCTGCTCTTTAACAAAGGCAATTTTATACGTAAAGGGGTCATAACCCAGCCGCTCTTGATGAAAAATATATACTTACCACTTCACGACAAAATAAATTATTTACATAAGAATGAAATGTCAAAAGCATATTTAAAACTATACTTCCGTTTCTAATTTAATACTTAAACTATTTAAAGAATTTCAGATTTAAGTTATATTTTTCTTTTGAATTTTATTTTTAAATTATATATTGAGAGTATAATTTTCATATTTAAATTATACCTTTTTTTAAAGTTTTATATTTAAGTTATTGAAAGTGCAAATTTATACATAAATTATAACTTCTCGGTTAGTGAAACATACTTCTTTCTTTCATTATTCTCTTTATTTTGAAAAAAAATATGTCATATAATAATTCACATTGAACAATATGTTTCACCTTAACAAAATTAATAAATTATTGATATTAATTAAAAGGTAAAAATTGTTGGGAAAACGCGGACAAGCATAAAAATATATATGATAAAAGTAATGAAAATAAAATGGGAAAATAACGACACCAAGAATTTTACGTGGAAACCCTTCTGAATAAGGGAAAAAACCACGGACTAAGAGGAGCAATTGATATTACTATAGTAAGGAATTTTACACTGTGTAGTCACGAATACAATACTCAAAGTGACTACTACACACTCAAAAGGAACAACACTCTTTTGGTTTCCGTCTTACTAAAATATCGCTCACACTCTATTTTTCTTCACAGACTATTTTCTTGTATAGTCTATGGAATACCTCACTTTGCTCTCAAAATGGTTTTTCTCTCTAATTTGGTGTGTTCTACAAATGAGCAAGAATGCTCTATTTATAGAAGGATAAAACCATGCCTATGTCACTAATGACATAGGTAAATATAGCAAAGTCAAAAATGGTTGCAAATCTTACCAATTTGCCAACTACCAAATCTTTTCTTTTCAACTCCAATTACTATTCCTTTTTAACAATTGCTTGTACCAATTGAATAGCTAAAGTTGACAAAAAAATGGGATGGATTCAACAAATCTCCCCCTCCAGTCCCATTTACTGGAAGAAGGTATCTTCAACTTCTTTAGAGAGAGCTCATACCCACAAGTTCTTTGCATAACTCGAACTTGTCTTTCGGTATCATCTTGGTCAGCATATCTGCAGGATTTTCACTTGTGTGAATCTTTTTGACGTGAAATGATTCATTCTCCACTTTCTCACGAATCCAATGATA
Source organism: Solanum pennellii (assembly GCF_001406875.1). Classification (NCBI taxonomy): domain Eukaryota; kingdom Viridiplantae; phylum Streptophyta; class Magnoliopsida; order Solanales; family Solanaceae; genus Solanum; species Solanum pennellii. The sequence continues at coordinate 57,234,196 of NC_028647.1, read as the reverse complement.
TCTGACGTCAATGTGTTTTGTTCTTGCATGGTACATGGAGTTCTTGCTCAAGTCTATTGCACTCTGGCTGTCACAATAGACAATATACTCCATCTGATTCAAACCAAGCTCTTGAAGAAATCGCTTTAGCCATATCATCTCCTTGCCGGCTTCAGTAGCCGCAATATACTCAGCTTCAGTTGTAGATAGTGCAACACATTTCTGCAACTTTGACTGCCATGATATAGCTCCCCCTGAAAAAGTAAACAAATATCCAGTAGTGGATTTTCTGTTATCAAGGTCACCTGCCATATCAGAATCTGTATAGCCTTTCAAGATTGGATTTGATGCTCCAAAACACAAGCATTCATCTGAGCTTCCTCTAAGATACCTGAGTATCCATTTCACAGCTTCCCAATGCTCTTTTCCCGGATTTTCGAGAAATCTACTGACAACACCAACTGCGTGAGCAATATCAGGTCTAGTGCACACCATTGCATACATTAGACTTCCGACAACGGAGGAATATGGAACTTTGGCCATGTTCTCTTTTTCCTCCCTAGCTGTAGGACACATCTTCTTGCTCAACTTCATATGACCAGCAAGAGGTATACTCACAGGCTTCGCATTCTTCATATTGAAGCGCTCCAATACGCGTTCAATGTACTTCTTCTGGGACAAATAAATCTTCCTTTTATCTCTAAGACGAGTAATTCTCATGCCCAAAATTTGCTTGGCATGACCCAAGTCTTTCATAGAAAAAGACTTACACAACTCTTTCTTCAGCTCGTCAATCTTGGAAGTATTCTTGCCCACAATCAACATATCATCCACATACAACAAAAGGATGATAAAATCTTTGTCAGAAAATTTTTGTACAAATACGCAATGATCTGAAGAAGTCTTCTTATAGCCTTGCTCCCCCATAACAGATTCAAACTTTTTGTACCACTGTCTGGGAGCTTGTTTTAGGCCATAGAGACTCTTTTTGAGTTTGCATACAAAATTTTCTTTACCATCTACTTTGAAGCCCTCAGGTTGTTCCATATAAATCTCTTCTTCTAGGTCACCGTGAAGGAAAGCCTTCTTCACATCCATCTGTTCAATCTCTAAATTAAGACTAGCAGCCAAACCTAGAACTGTGCGAATCGAGGACATTTTCACAACAGGAGAAAATATTTCGTCAAAGTCAATACTTTTCCTTTGACCGAATCCCTTAACAACCAATCTAGCTTTGTACCTGGGCTTCAAGTTGTGTTCTTCAACTTTAAATTTGAACACCCACTTGTTTTTCAAAGCTCTCATGCCCTCGGGCAATTTTACCAACTCATAAGTGTGGTTCTCATGCAAAGACTTCATCTCGTCTTGCATGGCTTCAATCCATTGATTCTTGTGCTCATCTTCCATGGCCTCCTCATAACATTCAGGTTCTCCCTCGTCAGTGAGTAACACATACTCATTGGGTGAATAACGGGAGGAAGGAAACCGCTGTCTTGTGGACCTCCGAAGCGGGATATTTGTTTCGTCCACAACTTCATGAGCAACAGGATTATCAATAACAATATCATTGTTATTATCAACATCAACATGTTGATTCGATACATGATTCTGGGCGTCACCATGATTATCAAACCCAACAACATCATGCACACTTGTGTGAGGAACTTCATCATGATGAACTATACCATCAAAATTTGAAGATTCTACCTTCTCCGCTTTGTCAATATCTTCAATTGTTTGATTCTCCATGAAAATAATATCACGGCTTCTCACAAGTTTCTTTTCAATTGGATCATATAGCCTGTAACCAAATTCATCTAGGCCATATCCAATGAAGATGTATTGCCTTGTCTTGGCATCTAATTTTGACCTCTCATCTTTCGGCACATGTACAAAAGCTTTGCAACCAAATACTCTCAAATGGTCATAGGAAACATCCTTTCCATACCAAACACTATTTGGTACATCACTTTGCAAAGCAACAGCAGGAGATAGATTAATAACATGTGCAGCGGTCAATAAAGCCTCACCCCAAAATGAGTTTGGCAACTTTGCTTCAGAAAGCAAACATCTAACTCTTTCCATCAAGGTCCTGTTCATCCTCTCAGCCAAACCATTAAGCTGAGGAGTCTTGGGAGGAGTCTTCTGGTGTCTAATACCTTGATGCTTGCAGTATTCGTCAAATGGTCCACAATATTCACCACCATTATCAGTACGAATACATTTCAATTTCTTTCCAGTTTCTCTTTCAACTGAAGCCTGAAACTGCTTAAAGACACCTAACACTTGGTCTTTAGTCTTCAAGACATAGACCCAAAGTTTTCTCGAGCAATCATCAATGAAAGTGACAAAGTAAAGTGCACCACCCAATGTCTTTGTCTTCATTGGACCACATAAATCAGAGTGCACTAACTCAAGCAACTCTGTCTTTCTCGAAGGAGGGTAGGACTTAAAGGAAACTCTATTTTGTTTACCAGCCAAGCAGTGCTCACATTTTTCTAATTTAGCACTTTGGAAATTTGACAATAATTTCTTCTTGGCTAGAACATTAAGTCCTTTCTCGCTAATGTGGCTAAGCCTCTTGTGCCATAATGTTGAAGAGCTATCGCTCTCAACCGCATTCACCATATCAACACAAGCAGAGGCCGTAGTCCAGTATAGACCACGACGTTTGTTACCACGAGCCACAACCAAGGAACCCTTAATGAGCTTCCATTTTCCATCACCGTTGGTACTAACATATCCTTCATCATCTAAAACACCAACAGAAATTAGGTGCAGACGAACATCAGGAGCATGTTTCACATTGTTCAAAACTAGTTTAGTTCCAACACTAGTTTCCAAACAAATTGTACCAATACCAACCACCCTAGAAACAGTCTCATTACCCATACTCAAGGTTCCAAAATCACCAGGAGTGTAGGAAGAGAAAAAATCCTTCCTTGATGTCACATGAGATGCGGCACCAGTGTCCACAACCCAGCTTGACTCATCACAAGCAATATTTATCATGTTTGCATCAAGAACGGTAACAAGATCTTCGGTGGTGACGGTGGCTAGGCAATTTTCATTGCCATCTTCTTTAGTTTCCTCTTTGTTTTTGTTCTCCCTCTTCAACTTCCTGCAGAACTTCTTTGTGTGCCCTTTCATGCCACAATGATAGCACTCAATATCCTTAAGTCTGCCTTTGGATTTGCTCCTATTTTGTTCTCTATGCTGAGAACCACGAGTTTTATTTCTCCCCCTGGGGCCAGTTATCAGGACATCCGACGAAGAGGAACCTTGAGTTTTTCTTCTCATCTCTTCGTTCAAGACACTACTCTTGGCGGAATCCATAGAGATCACACCATCCGGAGCAGAATTTGACAATGACGTTCTAAATGTTTCCCATGAATCTGGTAGGGAACCAAGTAGAAGCAAGCCTTGAATTTCTTCATCAAATTTGATGCCCATAGCAGATAATTGGTTCATTATCCCCTGAAAATTATTCAGATGGTCTGTCATCGGAGAACCATCATGATACTTCAAACTCAACATCTGCTTTATTAAGAACATTTTGTTGTTGCCAGTCTTTCGAGCATACAAACTTTCAAGATGCTCCCATAGGGTTCGAGCATGTGTTTCCCCAGAAATATGGTTCAACACATTATCGTCGACCCATTGCCTAATGAATCCACAGACCTGTCTATGCAACAGATTCCACTCTTCATCTGTTTTATTATCAGGCTTTACAGTGGTAAATACTGGTTTGTAAAAATTCTTAACATAAAGCAGATCTTCCATTTTTCCCTTCCAAATGGCATAATTAACACCATTCAAAGTAACCATTCTACTTGTGTTGGCTTCCATTGTTTTCCCCAAAAAATATAGTTATCGCAAATCAAAGTAAATCTTTTCTGATGTGGAAGTTCAGACTGTGCTGCAACCACAGAGCATACTCAGATAAAACCTTGGCTCTGATACCAGTTTGTTGGGAAAACGCGGACAAGCACAAAAATATATATGGTAAAAGTAATGGAAATAAAATGGGAAAATAACGACACCAAGAATTTTACGTGGAAACCCTTCTGAATAAGGGAAAAAACCACGGACTAAGAGGAGCAATTGATATTACTATAGTAAGGAATTTTACACTGTGTAGTCACGAATACAATACTCAAAGTGACTACTACACACTCAAAAGGAACAACACTCTTTTGGTTTCCGTCTTACTAAAATATCGCTCACACTCTATTTTTCTTCACAGACTATTTTCTTGTATAGTCTATGGAATACCTCACTTTGCTCTCAAAATGGTTTTTCTCTCTAACTTGGTGTGTTCTACAAATGAGCAAGAATGCTCTATTTATAGAAGGATAAAACCATGTCTATGTCACTAATGACATATGTAAACATAGCAAAGTCAAGAATGGTTGCAAATCTTACCAATTTGCCAACTACCAAATCTTTTCTTTTCAACTCCAATTACTATTCCTTTTTAACAATTGCTTGGACCAATTGAATAGCTAAAGTTGACTAAAACAATGGGATGCATTCAACAAAAATAAGATATAATATCTCAAAAAGTAGAGTTTTAAATATTATTTTGAACCCCACTTCACTTGTTCACTATCTCCTCCCACCTTAGGATTTTGAAAATAATAAATTTATCAAATATTCATAAATACTTAACGAATTTTTAAAAACGCAAGAGAGTTAAAGTTAACTTAAACTTATTGGTTAAAAAATGAAATATGTCTAGAACAAAGTTATCCAGTTTTTTTTGTTGGCAAGAAATATAGGAATAATTAATTAAATAGTTAATATATGGATAACTCAACATGAATCTGATTAGTGGTGTAATGCAGAACCTTTTGCAAGCGGTGTCATCTTTTAATGTATTGTTTATGTTAATAAAATAATAGTTTAAATTTTGGATACAATATAATGATATACGTGAATTATAATATGTTATATATATATATA
>NC_028647.1:57213446-57219252 GCF_001406875.1 Solanum pennellii | reverse complement strand
TGAAGCATGTTGATACCGATTGTCTCTTTGTTCGCGATGAAGTTCAGGCCGGCACCATGACTTGCAGTATGTACCCACTGAAGAACAACCGACTGATATTCTCACCAAGCCTCTCTCGAGCCGACAACACGATTACCTCAGTTCCAAGCTTCCGTTCGCTTCCGCTCAGCTCAGCTTGAGGGGGGATAATAACAGATAGTATTAAATAAATAGTATTAAATAATATTAGTATTTACTGTGTACTAATCCTAGTCCTATTAGGATTAGTACTCCTTAATCCTAGTCCTATTAGGATTAGTATTCCTTCCTATATCTCCTATATATATCTCCCATGTATTCCCTTATTAGGTTAACACTTCAATTCAATCAATATTCCTTTAGTATTGATGAAAGAAAGTAGATATAACAATTAATATAATTTTGAGTAAAGTATCAAAATATGTTTAATTTTTTTTATATTTATATTTAAACTAGTTTGAGCGTAATTTCATATTTAAATTTATCAATTCATTAATTTAAAAAATACATCTACCACTTTTACTATACTCTTTTAATTTGTAAGTTGGTATACAACTCTTTCTCTTTTATTTAAAAACTAATGTCACATGAGATTATACATGGATGAAAAAGGCACAAACATTTAGCAAAGGATAACTTCAAAATCAAATAATTAATCCCATATCACATGCTTATCATTCAGACCTTTTTTTCTATTTTTTCATTAAATAGAAAATATATTTTCCTAATCACTTGTATGTACATAATAACCCGAAACAAAAGATATATATATATATTTACTTCTTGTTTACCTTAGCGAATTGATTGAGGTGATTTTTCTAATCATAGCAAAGGTAATAGTATATTTCTTCATTCATTGTTATTTGCCATTTATTTTAAAATAATTTATTATTTAGGGTAATGTTAAATGGTTAGAGAAATTGATCAAAAATTTAAAAAGTCTATAATATCTTTATATTTATAATATATTTTTTTCTAATTTTTAATTGAAAGAGGTATTAAAGTTAAAAGGGAAAAAATATTCAAAAAGATAAAATAACACAATGTGAAATATGTTATTTTACCATTCTGGTCAAATTTTTTGGCCAGAAGGATTTTTTCTTTTTTTTTTATTTGTCATTTTTGATATATCAAGAAAAAGTAACAATTTTTTTCATGTTTTACACTCATCATGAAATACTTATTTTGCAAATCATTTTCCAAGATCTCATTTAATAGGAGATAGTTTGATAAAAAATATTCTCTTTGTCCATAATTATTTGTTAACTTTTGAATTGACATACCCATTAATAAAATAATAATTGACGTACATAGTGAGTTAACCATTTTACCGTATTAATTATGAAGTGGATTGATTAAAAACTTAAGATTATCAAAAAGTTTTATCTTTTTTAAAAATAAATAATTGAAGGTTCATAAGTTAAAAAGATTATCCTTTCTTGATTTGTAAAGTTTTTAATAGCATAATTTAATTTATTTGGATTAATTAAATTGATCAATATATATGAATTAATCATTTAATTTGTCAATATTGATCGAATTTATACTTTTAAGACTAATAACTCTCAATAATAATAAAATAAAACAATAATGTCATTTATTATTAATTTTATAAAATAACGAAATATTAAAAATATTTAATAAAGACGATATATATTAGAAACAATGACGTATATAATATTCAAAAATATATAAAGTGAGCCTGATACAATCATTATATATAAAAGAAAAAATAAAAAGAGGAGGAATTGCTCAGCATGAGCACAATTAATGGGAAGAATTAAGTTGAAACCAACCAACCTGTTAGAATTTGTTGTTCCCATTTACGAAGAGATCACACATGATCTTTATTGTGTGACATAGTGATTTTCAAATTAAATTAAGCAATATAATTGGAGATTTTTCGATTTAATAATAGTTGTTTATTATTAATTTAACACTTTTCTTAAAAAATTACAAATAGAAAGGTAATTTATCATATTATTATTTGAATATATGTTTTTCGTTCACTATTGTTTGTCAAACTATAAGAATTTTGACTAACATTTTAAGATGTATTTTTTCATCATATTGATACGCAAAAAATCGCAATTTATAGTACTTTTCATATAGTTTTTGAATATCTAAATTTTTTATTTAAAATATCAAATTAATTTAATTTAATTTAACTTTAAAAATTAATCACATTGACTTTTGAAAAATACAAATGACAAATAAAAGTGGGCGGAGAAAATAATAAATATAATATCTTGAAAATGTAATAGAAACATGATTATAATTGATAATAAGATAAATATAAAATTATCTATTAATTTCACAAAATTGATGATTATTTTTGAAAATCTCAAAATAGGAGTATACTATAATGTGGAACAACCAAACCTTAAACACTATTTTTACTAAGCCATTCTTTACCTTATTATGGATATATAAATAATCTTTTTTGTGTCGTTTTAAAAAAGGAGAAATTTTCAAAATGTCAATATTTTAACATTTAAGAGGGCTCATTAGCAACACTTTCAATATTTAGTAGAAATGTCAAATTTTAGTTTGTTATATATCTTATTTATGTTTTTATTATTTGTTTTTATTTAAAGAATATAATTATTTAATAACAAAAGGGAGAAAATCAAGGGAGAGAATATTTCAAAAAAAAGGTAAAGATCACTTAATTTTCTCATCAGTTGCATTTTCAAATAAAATTTAAACTTTGTTCTTTTTCTTTTCTCCAGAATTTTTACCTTTTTAAAATTATATTCATTCCACAATATATTCTATTTATATTCATTATAGTTTTTTATTAGTTTGTATTCATTCCAATAGATATGTCAAATGTATCTATATAGTCATTTAAGAAATATATTTGTATTCATATTTTTTTTCCTCTGTAGTTATTTTTTTCTTCAAAAATCTTGTATGTATTCATTTCAATATGTATTTTATTTATATTTCTATTTATTCTAGTTTTTATTTAGAATTTTGTATAATAATAAATAAAATACAAAAAATTAGTATGATGAAAAAGTGAGAATGAAATATAAAATTGAAAAGAAATAATTGAATATTTGGTGTAATCATTCTTAAATAAAATACATAATTAGTTGACATACCTTTAGAATAAATACAAATTAGAAAAAAATGTCAAATTCATAAACTATGCAACATATTTTTTGAATGAATACGAATATTAATTGTATACATACGATTTTAAATACAAATTGAGAAAGGATACAAAATTCTGAATTTTTTTATATATATAAAAAGAAACTAATAGGATTTTGTTCTTCATGTAAATAATATACATATCTAGTTAGTATACATTTGGGAAGGATTCAATCAGGAACAAATACAAGATTCATAACTATACAACATGAGATTTTGAATGAATATAAATATTAATAGCATACATACTGATTTAAAATATTAATTGATAAAGGATATGAAATTCTAAGAAAAAATTACAAATACAAATACCTAAAAATTTCATAGCATACAACACAAATCTAACAAAAGTTCATTAATAAAATCTGAAATGTCATAGTTATGTAAAATGTATACATAAATTATTGAATATCTACAAATGTGAAAAAATATAAAGGAATGAAAAAAAAAATACATTATCAAAATTAACAAACACTGACTCCAAAATACAATAATAAAATAACAACTGAATACAAAATACAAACTAATAAATATTGCACAATGTACATAATAAGAAATTCACAAATATATTCAGTACACATTGTTGAACAAATTGTTATTTAACTTCAACTCAACATGCAAAAATCTAACCATGTAAAAAATATTTAAATACCTCTTCATCAACAATTTGGTCTTCGCCGTCATTTTCTTGTACCCTACGAGTTACGTTTTCAATTTGAATTTGATGAAGACCTTATTCTTGTCGTCTCTCTTCCCTAATTTTAGAAGCAGATCTTACAATATCCGCTATTTCTTGAGTAATACATAGATTAAATGATGAAAAATCACTAGAAATCGTTTTACTAAGATGAATAGTGTCTCTTAGAGTCATTCTTTGAAGAGTGTTTTATAGTTCTAAACGAGAAGAATCCTACTTTCACCAATGATTTAAACAACAATAAAATCAGAAAATAAATCTATAAAAAAGAAGATAACAATGAAAATACCTTAATTAGAGGAATTTGTGTGAATCCAGATGTTGAAGATAAAAAAAATATTTCGGTAGAAGATAATAAAAAAATTGAAGTTGAAGAGAAAATGATTTGAAGGTTGAATAGGAATATGAACATGAAAATATGGAGAGAGAGAGAATTTTTTTTTTTTTACTTGTGGGATAAATATGGAAGAGAGATATATGGGGAAAATTTATAGATTTTGATTTTTTTAAAATTAAAATAATTTGGGAAAAGTGAACTATGGATATACATAGAAATGTAAATAATTTTTTTTTAGGAGATAAAATAGGGGTTTAATTAGGATACATATTCTTTTTCAAAATAATAACATTTTTGATATTTTAATTAAGATTTTTAAAATAGTAAACTTTTTACTAATTAAGTTATTGATTTTGACTAGCTTGCAGATTTTCCTTTAAAAAATGTTGTAGTAGTTAACCCAACTTTTTTTTCACTTTTTGTAAATCCTCAAGTGAATAGAATATAATATATATTTTGGTTGTTTTAATTAAAGGAATCATAAATGTAGTAGTTTATAATAATTAGTTGAGTACATGCTACTAAATCATTTGGACCTAATTTAGGAGTTCACAAATCACAATTGATGAAACTATATATTATATATCTAAAAACTTAGAACTAAATATTTTTATTGATACTGTTAGGTTTGGTAAGGAGGGAATTTTCAAATCCAGAATTGATGTCGGTGGGATTGTTCTTCCAATAATTTTTTAACCCAAGTTTTTCATTAATTGAAAATTCCACTAGTCAATTCACCTACATTTTTGAGGTTTTCTAGGACAAGAATCCAAGTGGGTCACATATTCGAATCATGATCCTTTTAACAGTTTAAATGTTACAAAAATTAATTAAATGTGACTTTCTTTTGCCTCGGCACCTCCAATCATATCGTCTATTTTACTTTTTTAAATATAAAATTCTTTATTTATTAAGATAATCAAATTCAGTTTAATTTTTTTCCCTCTGAAAACTTTTTTCTTTTCTTCAATAGTATATTATTGTTTCTATTTTATTTTATTTTTCATAATGTAAGTTTTTGAAAGATAAGAGAGAGGGGTGGGTTTAATTATAATATTAGTCTAGTAAACTGTCTATGAGTAGTAATCGACTTCCCTGCAGGTTAGTTCAACCTACTATAAAGGAATAATTTGCGGAAAGATAAATAAATACAGAAAGTTTTATACTGGTTTGGATCACCAATGTGGTGCCTAATCCAGTCCCCTTGGGTTTCAAGGTTTTCCTTCAGAGCTTCATCAACTTGGTTTATAGAATGGGTAGACGTTTGATCTTGTCTGATATGCAAATCAGATCTTCTAAACTGTAACGACCTGTTTAGTCGTTTTAAGCAGCAGATTTTATTTCTGGAAAAACTGTGTGAGTCGACGGAACCCACGACGGACCGTCATGGGCACGACGGGCCGTCGAGGGGGTCTCGTTCCAAAACACTTAGAATTCTGAAATTTGGGTACTGAAATCGACTCTCTGAACTTCGTGACGACATGGCAGGACGGACCGTCGTGGGCACGACGGACCGTCACAGACTCTTCAAGGAAATTGAGTCTCTGAACTCTGTGACGGAGCAGCAGGACGGACCGTCGCAGGCGCGACGG
>NC_028647.1:57207442-57212182 GCF_001406875.1 Solanum pennellii | reverse complement strand
TTTGATCATAGATGTTCTTGTGGTGATGACTTCCAGATTTTGGGGAATAATAGATGTTGAATTTTAGAAGTTATTGAATTGGTTTTTATTAATGAGTTTAAGTCTTCCGCATTACTTTCTGTTGATATTATATTGAAATGTTAGGGTTTAGATTGGTTGGTTCGCTCACATAGGAGGGTAAGTGTGGGTGCCAGTCGCGGCTCGATTTTGGGTCGTGACATAAACTTGACACTGCCTCTACTTGTATAACCTACTCTATGAATTTTTCTTTCTCTTTTTCCTTTACAAAGCTTTATAAATGATGAAAGTAGATTGCAAATAAGTCCAAGTGAAGTTGAATGCTTCACACTAGTGATTGAGAAGGATTATATAGTGTGTGCTTTTGTCAGAAACTCAAGGATGTTTGAATCAAGATTGTTGATCTTATCCTTAATTCACTTTGTGATTGATTTTATTGATTAGGGATTATTTTTAATTTTTCAAAGTCGCCCTTTGGAATTGAGTTATGGTGTTCCAAGTCACCTTTTTGTTTAATCCTAACCAATAGGAAATGACTCTTTATTATGGTTTGCGAACCAGAAATTCGGGTAAGAAATTCTATTGACCGAGGGGAAGGTATTAGGCATCCCTCGAGTTCCGTGTTTCTAGCATGGTCGTTTTTATTGACTTATACTTTAATTATTTATTATTATTGAGATATATTATTTTCAGACCGACTTGCTCACATTTTTATTGTTGAAGTTTTATTTAGTCTCATACTCAGATGCATAACTGCACTCTTGGACTTGACATTTGGAGACATAATTGTCTTCCCCGTATTTCACCTAATAATTGTTTATAAGCGTTACTTTAAATTAAATAAAAATAATTATATTAGTGGACAAGGTGCATCACCGCATCCTTGAGTTTTTTTAAAATGTTTTAAGAAAGATGTGCAACCACATTCTTTATCAAAACAGACTTTTAAATGGGTCATATATATTAATATTTTGCCTATTACTAGGAAGTTTAAGCGTATTATTAGCGATTAAACTATCTATACTATTTATACTTATAAACACTATTTACATAATAAAAGTCTAAAATGTTAAACAAATATAAAGTTATTTCATATTAAAATAGGACATTGATATATTTATATTTTTAGTACATTTAAGTTATGACAATGGACAATTAAAATAAAAAGTAAAAATTTGCAACTCTTAATTTTTCTAAATAAACATTTTTAATAAAGTTGACTAAATAAACTATTAGAATAATTCTTTTAGATTTTTAATTGATATTGGGTTGAACACAAGAGGTACTTAATTGATGACAACACATGATACAAAATGAAAAATAATGTACAATAGAATAAGTAGGAAATAATTTAATATTATTATGTCAAAATTAAACACACCTAAATTTCGAGCGAATTTCATAACATTGAAATAAGTATTATATAATCATAAAAAAAATTACTGAGTAATCATAAGATAGTAAAACAAAAGAGAAAGGTTCAATGTATATAAGTGATGCGATAAAATGTGATTAACGTGTTTAATTTATATTCCACTAGAAGTGAATTGAGCCACAATCTTAAGATGAGCATATTATTTCATTAAAATAAAATTTAATATCAATAACTCATAAAATTCACAACATTAACTATTAATTAACTAGTCATTTCATAAAACTAATTAAATGACTAAAAAAGCATTAAGGATGGACAATTTACACTGTAATTCTTTCTATACATAAATCTCATATGTTTTTTTTACACAAAATTCAACGACTAATAAATAGAACATTATTAGTTTATAGTTATAAAATAAAACAAAAAACATGAGGCGATAGAAATTAAACAGAAGACTAACACTCATTTTTCTCTTATAGCTTGCAACTTTATATCACTAGTTTACCACTTTATGTGTGACATTAAATTTCTAATTATAAAGAAATTCATTGTTCTTTTCCTCTTAAGTACTACTCCCTATTTATATTACTACATTTTCATACCCATGAAAGTATTCATTAAAGAAAAATAATTACATGTTTATTATTTAGTGCTATAGACATTCAAATTGTATTGATGGACGAGAAAGGAATTTATTAAACAGTAAAAATAATAAGTGGTAGTGAAAAACTTACAAGATAATAAAATTGCAAGATTACAATTGAAAATAAAATGAAGAATTAATCTCTTCAGGCTGAGGCGCGGATATCTCGCTCTCTTTAAGGAGATTCAAGCCCACTGTAGCAAATGTTTTCACCGGTCCAGCAGTAGTCCTCTTTGACTTGTTCCCTCCAGGATACAACAACCTTCACAAAGTATAACTCAACAACTCTGGACAAGAGTTGAGTCCAAAGCTCCACAAAAAAGAACACCTCCCTTCAACTAATAAGAACTCTCTTTTAGACTAACTCTTTCACTCTTTGTTTTCTCTTGTGTTTTTTGTGTGTATAAACCAAATGAAGACCACCACTATTTATACTACAAGAAGTCTTCCTAGCAATGAATAGGAAGATAATGGAGGTAGTAAATAGTGAAGATAATGGCCTTAGGAGTTACATAGGTTACAATAGGAGTTACATAGGTTACATAGGTTACAATAGGAGTTACATAGGTTACATAGGTTACAATAGGAGTTACATAGGTTACAATAGGAGTTACATAGGTTACAAAGAGTAATGGAGGAATTAAGAGTGATGGACAACAAACGCTAATGGATGATACAGAAGTTATCCATTCCAATGTTTATTGGAATGTTTTTATCTCTACAATGAATTCAACCAATAAAGCCAAAAGTAATGGCATTGCATGGCTACCAAGTCATAGATGAATAGCATGATTAAATTGGTAGATAAAAACACAAATGCCTACCAATGGTCATTCTTATAACTCCAAAATAAAGCAATTTAATATGTTAAATATTAATATTAAAATGCTAATCCTAACAATCCCCCACTCATTTTAATATTTAGATAAGTGAGTATATCAGCTGAAGGAAGACTACTATGCATAATGAAGGTGTGCTCTGCATTGAACCTCCACTTAGTGAAACAGTAACTTTTACTCCAGAGTCGTAGTGGTCTCAGACTTGAACTATGACTGCTTAAGGGAAATAAAATATCACTGCTCACACATAATAATCAAGGTGTTGACATGAGCTTTTACAGCCAGCACGTTATGGTCATGTGCTATCCCGGTTTCATGAGTGCATTTGAGAATAAGCCTCATTCTCATAGGAAGCGACCTACTTCCACACATCACATAGGTGAAATCTGTCGAGAGTGCTCCTGTAAGATTAACACTCCACCCATACGGGCTACAGATATTAATTAAGAGTTTTATCAACTCAACCTTCACAAACTACAGGAAACAATGCACTCACATCATAGGGAGGGAAAAAAATAGTGCATTTTTCACAACAAGTCATCATATGATTAGTTTTTCCCTTTGAACCTGGTTATAGGATCTCTAGTCCCCAGGTTGGGTTTCCTCATATATGACTCAAGGATTTGTAGGCTTCAATCCCATCCCCCTCGATGTGCTCCATACCTTTTCTCTTGTTAAGGCCTTTGTAAGAGGATCTGCAAGATTATCACAAGATTTGACATAATCAACATTAATGGTACCATTTGTCAAATACAATCTTACATTACTGTGTTTCCTCCTTATAGGTCTGGATTTACCGTTGTAATAACGATTTTGAAATCTACCAATTGTAGCGGTGCTATCACAATGAATTAAAATAGGAGGAATTGATTTTTCAAAATAATGAATTTGAAACAATAAATCTCTTAACCAATTCGCTTCCTCACTAGCTGAAGCTAAAGCAATTAGTTCAGCCTCCATGGTAGAGTTAGCAATTATAGTTTGCTTTTTTGATCTCCAACAAACAGCACCACCACCTAAAGTAAAGACATAACCAGTGGTAGAACAGGAATCACCTGACAAAGTGTTCCAATCTGCATCACAAAATCCTTCAAGTACAGAAGGATATTTTTTATAGAACAAACCACAATTTTTCGTTCCAATTAAATATCTCATAACTCTTGTTATAGCATGCCAATGTTCATTACATTGCTTGCTTGTCAATCTGCCAAGTACTCCTACTGCATATGCAATATCAGGCCTAGTGCAATCAATCACATATCTCAAACTTCCGATTATACTAGCATATTCCTTTTGATTTATTACATCATTTTCACTTTCAACAGGAAATAAGTGAACACTTGAATCAAAAGGAGTAGCAACATGCTTGCAATCATGAAAAATACATTTTTTCAAAATTTTCTCAACATAATGTGACTGGTCAAGAAAAATCCCCTCACATGTTCTTGTTATTTTTATTCCAAGAATAAAATTTGCCTCACCAAGATCTTTATATCGAAATGGCTTCTAAGAACATTTTTAGCTTCATCAATAACATTCATGTTAGAGCCAAAGATCAACAAATCATCAACATATAGGCAAATGATCACATGTGAATTATTCCAAGACTTATGATATATGCACTTATCACACTCATTTGTTTTAAAATCATTTTCAATCATGCAGGAATCAAACTTTTCATGCCATTGCTTTGGTGCCTGTTTCAAGCCATATAGGGATTTAGTAAGTTTACATACTTTGCTTTCTTGGCCTGCTTCAACAAAACACTTAGGTTGGTCCATATATATTTCTTCATTTACGTCTCCATTTAGAAAAGCAGTTTTTACATCCATTTGATGAATTTGCAAATCAAAAATTGCAGC
>NC_028647.1:57201009-57205003 GCF_001406875.1 Solanum pennellii | reverse complement strand
CCTTCCATCTCTTGAAATGGTTACCATTGAACCGAAATGGCTTGTTAAGATCTCCCATCTTGACATTCGCGGTTTTTTTAATTGTAGCCATCGTTGAATCTCCTTAAAATTATTAGTGAAAAACTTACAAGATAATAAAATTGCAAGATTACAATTGAAAATAAAATGAAGAAATTAATCTCTTCAGGCTGAGGCGCGGATATCTCGCTCTCTTTAAGGAGATTCAAGCCCACTGCAGCAAATGTTTTCACCGGTCCAGCAATAGTCCTCTTTGACTTGTTCCCTCCAGGATACAACAGCCTTCACAAAGTATAACTCAACAACTCTGGACAAGAGTTGAGTCCAAAGCTCCACAAAAAAGAACACCTCCCTTCAACTAATAAGAACTCTCTTTTAGACTAACTCTTTCACTCTTTGTTTTCTCTTGTGTTTTTTGTGTGTATAAACCAAATAAAGACCACCACTATTTATACTACAAGAAGTCTTCCTAGCAATGAATAGGAAAGATAATGGAGGTAGTAAATAGTGAAGATAATGGCCTTAGGAGTTACATAGATTACATAGGTTACAATAGGAGTTACATAGGTTACATAGGTTACAATAGGAGTTACATAGATTACAAAGAGTAATGGAGGAATTAAGAGTGATGGACAACCAATGCTAATGGATGATGTAGAAGTTATCCATTCCAATGTTTATTGGAATGTTTTTATCTCTACAATGAATTCAACCAATAATTCCAAAAGTAATGACATTGCATGGCTACCAAGTCATAGATGAATAGCATGATTAAATTGGTAGATAAAAAGACAAATGCCTACCAATGGTCATTCTTATAACTCCAAAATAAAGCAATTTAATATGTTAAATATTAATATTAAAATGCTAATAACCTAACAATAAGCATGAAAGAAATGATCATGTATTATATCATTGCTACTATATAGTTAATGAAATAAGACTTTCGATCAATATAATTGGAATTATAACATCAAAGAAATATTAAGGAATTTCAACATATTGAGTGTGAATTTCTATATATGGGATTCAATTCTTGCACAATAATGACATAATATTATACAAAAAATAAAATATAAATAAGTGTTACCTCTTGTGAAAATTAGTTCATGAAAAGAAAGGACTAACAATCAGAAACTATGGACTCGAAATCACGAAAGCAAACCTTGGACTTAATCTTTGTTTGTGAGTGAAAGAAAAATATCTATAGAATGTGAGTATGTTGGCTGAGTTTTGATTGAAAAGAAATTATATATTTATTGTTCTTCTTTTTTCTGTGCGTGTGTCTGTATTTTTTTGATTTTTTTTTTCTTTTTCTCCTCTTCTCTCCTTTTTTTTGGTCAGATTGTGTGTGTTAATATAATGTATTGTTGTAATGTTGGGAAGAGTTGAGCAGGATTAAGGTGTGAGTTGAGAAAGCGGGGAATTAAGGTGTGAGGTAGTGGGGGCAGTGGTAGGTTATTATAATATAATATAATAATTAAAAATACTAACCAAATATTTTTAATAAATATAAATATAAGAAAATTTAAATAACAAATTCTTAAAAAATATAATTAAGAAACATTAGTTTATTTATTAAATCTAATAGACATTTTTGTAATTTTTCATTTTTTTAAAAAAAACAATTAAACATAAAACTTACCTTAAAAAGTGATTTTATTTTTGTTGTTTTCAAGTCTTTTAAAAATAAACTTAATAAAATAAGATAAAAGTCAAAATATTTATAAAAATATTTAAGCTCTAAAAAGGGTATAAATAAAATTCGGTCAAAATTACATGTCTACAATGCGCATGACAAATCAATTCTTTCCTTTGCTTGACTTGATTATATTTAGTCTTGGCTTTATCGGCTTGATCTTTATGATTTGATTTCCCTCAATTGTAAGCTTGACTGCTTGATCCTATATCGCATCCTTGATCTCCTCTCTGGAAACTTCCGTGTGTGTGTTCCCTTGATTATTGCAAGCTGTGACATTTGATCTGATTGATTAAATATCTATTTTCCTTCTTGACTAGATCTCATCATGATTTGCTTGACTACTATATGCCTCTTTGAAAACTTCCTTGTGTGTGTTCCCTTGATTGTTGCAATCTGTGATATTTGATATGATTGATTAAATATCTACTTTCCTTCTTGACTAAATCTCATCATGACTTGCTTGATTACTGCAGTCCTTTTGGAATTTGAAGTTTCGTTTCTTTCCTACATCATATGAATAGTTAGTGAATGCAATTGCCATTATTAAAATATATGAGTATGAGGTTAACAATCTCTCCCTTTTTGATAAAGAAACAAGGTTCAAGTAATAAGATAGAAGATCAAAGAAGAAAGGAAAAATTCCCTGAAATATCGAGATCCATGTTAGGCTCCCCCTGACATCGTCAAGGCCTCCCTGAGTTGATTGAATCTCCTAGATAGTAAGTCTCCCCTGAGGTGATTTAATTTCCACAGTATTTTGTTTCCCTTTGACATAATCAAAAAGGCAAACAAAACAAACATAATAGTCTAGATATACGAATAAGCAGTAGGAAGGCTAGAAGCCTTTAATATACAGTCCAAAATTAAACAGGAACATAGCCCTGCAAAAAGGTGTCCAAAAGATAAGGCAGAAAGAATAGATCACCAATAGTAAGGGCTTTGGACCCCAAAAGTACTTCAGAGAGTTAATAACTCTCTCACTAAAATAGTGGTAAGATTGTTCCACGTTCCTGGAGAGACTCGAGTAGGAGTCTTGAACTGAGATAGCAAGTTCGTTGTTGGAAGAGTCGACTCCTTCTTGAGTAAGTCGACTTGCCTGATAAGTTTGTTGGCCGTGGCAATACCTTCTTGCTTAATACCTGTCATTGGAATACGAAGCTTACCGATATTCGTGTTGCTGTCTTTTTCAACGACATCATATAGGGTCTCTAGTCCACACTCTACAGCCACAATACGGGTTTTGAGTTCCTCGGAATCCTTAAGTAGAAGAGCGACCGAATTTGCAGATATTTTTGTTGGTTTTGCGAATTTCACCTTTCTTGGATAGTCCTTTTTTACTCATTTGTTGTCTGTCTCGACATAACCCATACTTGAGAATGACTGATATTTAGGAAGGAAGTACAGTAATACCCAACCTGTCGCGTAGACCAGAAAATCTTTCTTCAAGTAAGGATTTTGTAAAATATCAGTCAACTGATTTTCCGAGTCAACAAATTCCAACAAAAAACAACCATTTTCAATATGATCACGAATAAAATGATGTTTAATGTCAATATGCTTAGCTCGAGAGTGATGCAAAATATATTTAAAGAGACTGATAACACTTGTATTGTCACAAAAAATAGGAACAACTTGAAATGACATGTCATAGTCCAGTAGTTGATGCATCATTCATAACAATTGAGTACCACAACTTTCAACATCAAGATATTCAGATTCCATAGTAGATAAAGCTACGGACATTGCTTTTTGATATGCCATGATATAAGATAGTGTCCCAAAATTTGACATGTGCCACTAGTAATTTTTCGATCATTTTTATCACCTACAAAGTCAGCATATGAATATCTAATTAAGTCAAAATGCAAAGAGTGAGGATACCATAAACATTGTCTGTGGTTCCAATCAAATAATGTCACGACCCAAAACGAGCCGCGAGTGGCACCCACACTTATCCTACTATGTGAGCGAACCAACAAATCTAAACCCCAACATAATGCGGAAGACTCAAAATCTTATTAATAAAACCAATAAATAAACATTCTAAAATTTATCAACTATAATCCCCAAAATCTGGAAGTCATCACCACAAGAACATCTATCCTCAAATTACTAAATCTAAGAGTATATTAAGAAACTAAAATAAGTAAATGAATGGTCCATGCCCGAACTTCAAGGACATCAAGACACAAATGAGAGAATCAGTCCGAGCTAGGAACAATAGCTCACCCTGAAATCTGATATGCTGAAGACTGGCTAGAGTTGCGGACGAGT
>NC_028647.1:57182907-57200740 GCF_001406875.1 Solanum pennellii | reverse complement strand
TGTCGGTTCGTGACACCCGATCCATTAACCTCATTCTTTTAGTTCATCAAGCCTTCCTTTATACCAAGGCATCATCATTAATAGAGTGAATTTAAGGTTTTTAAGATTCGACAGTATCATCATTATAATCCATCACAATTTATATATATAATCACAATCATGCAACAACGCAATTAAGCGCATAGAAGACTTTACAATACCACTCAATACATAACAATCGCTATTAAGAGTTTACTATCACATAGCATAAACCATAACCTACCTCCACCGAAGAATCGTGATCAAGCAAGCTATCTCCCCAATGCCCTTTTGCTTTCCTCTTCGTTCTCTCTCTCTCGCTCGTTCGTTCTCCCTCTCTGATTTCTTTTCTTTTTCTTCTCTAGATTCTTTTCTTTTACCCTAATTATCATATAATTCATTATGATAAAAGTAACCTATTATTTATTCTAAGGTTATCTCCTTTAACCCTCAAGTAATTAAATTATTACACTTACCCCACAAATTTCATAATTATAAGCATGAATAGTCCAAAACGCCCCTTAAAAACTCTCAGCAGAATTCTGACTCAGTCGAGGTGACGCCACTCGTGACGGCCCGTCGTACCTGCGACGGCCCGTCCTGCACGTCCGTCACAAAGTACAGAGACTCAATTTCAGTCAAAGGTCTGTGACGGTCCGTCGTGGCTATGACGGTCCGTACTGCAGTTCCGTCGTGAAGTTCAGAGAGTTGATCCCAGTACCCAGATTTCCAGAGTTTAAGTGTTTTGGAACGATGACCCCCGACGGTCCGTCGTGACCATGACGGTCCGTCGACTATTTCGTCGACTCAGCCAGTTTCTATCAAAATAATCTTGCTGCTCGAATCGACTAAACAGGTCGTTACAAATAACGAATGATTCGTTTTACTGCAGTGAGATGAGATTCTTTTGGAGCAGCTTGAAATCGTGCACATTTGCAGACACTAAACGTAATGTATGGTCGACTTGCAGTAAGGTATAATAGGGATCCATCCAATCCTCGATATACTTTTTCATCCACGTCTTTTCCAGGAGCATCCTTTTCGAGACATGTGGAGGGACTCATTGGAGTTTCGGATGCTTTACCTTTCTCGAGTCCAAATTTTTTAAGCTCTTTGGTGTACTTGGATTGGCTAATGAAAGTTTCATTAGCTGATTCCTTGATTTGTAGTCCAAGGAAGAATGTGAGTTCTCCCATTAAGCTCATTTCAAATTCTCCTTTCATAAGATTTGCAAAATTCTCACACAGAGAGGGGTTAGAGCTACCAAAAATAATATTGTCAACATATATTTAAACTATAAAAATATATAAACCTAATCTTTGAATAAAAATGGTTGTATCAATTTTCCCTCTTTAGAAATTGTTTTGAATTACAAATGTACTAAGTGTTTCATACCATGCTTTTGGAGTCTGCTTGAGACCATAAAGTGCTTTTGATAGCTTGTACACAAAATTAGGACAAAAGGGATTTTCAAATTCAGGGGGTTATTTGACAAAAACTTCTTCTTTTATAATTCCATTTAAAAAAGGCACTTTTTACATCCATTTGAAATAGTTTAAAATGTTTGAAGGATGCATATGCAAGTAAGATACGAATGGATTCAACCTTGCTACGGGAGCAAAAGTTTCATCGTAGTGAATACCTTCCTGTTCAGAGTACCCTTGTGCAACTAGCCGAGCCTTATTTCGAATTACCTTGCCGTTTTCATCTACCTTGTTGAAAAATACCCATTTGATTCCAATAACTGAGTAGTTCTTTGGTCTCTCGATTATAGTCCATACTTGATTTCTTTCGAACTGATTAAGTTTTTTATTCATTGCTTGTACCCATTATTCATCTTCCATAGCTTCATTTATTCTTTTTGGTTCTATTTGAGAATGTAATTCTCAGGATAGTTTACATTGTCTCTCAATTCTCGGGGAATATTGGCTTTTTCACTTGGTGTAATCGACTTCTCTTCTATGATAGTCGGCTTCCCATTACCTGGCTCGTGGGAGGCCCTTGAGATATTTGTGTTGGTTTATTCTGGGCATCTTTAGTGGTGGTTTCCGATTAACGATTATCAAAAATTTCATCAGTAACATCACTTTCCTGAATTCTAGGATTAGTATCATAAAAAAACAATATGAACAAATTCTTCAACACTTAAAGTTCTTTTATTTAAAACTCAGAAAGCCCTGCTAAAAGGAGCATATCTTAAGAAAATACTTCATCCCTTCTCGGATCAAATTTTTCAAGATTGTTCTTATCGTTATTGTGAATGAAACACTTACAGCCAAAATGATGAAAATAACTTATGTTGGGCTTCTTTCCTCACCATAGTTCATACGGAGTCTTCTTTAAAATTGGTCTAATTAGACACCTGTTGAGAATATGACAGGCAGTGCTTACCGCTTCTGCCCATAAATGATCTGGTAAGCTTTTATCAAGAAACATATTTCTTGTATTTTGTAGAGATCATTTTTCCATTCAACTACCTCACTTTGTTGAGGAGATCTGGGTGAAGAGAAATTTTAAGTGAATCCATTTTGAGCGCAGAATTCTTCAAATGCTTTATTCTCAAACTCACCACCGTGGTCACTGTGAATAGTGGTAATAAAATATTTTGCTTCTCTTTGAACTCTTCTACAAAAAGCTTCAAAGTTAGTAAAAAGCTTCATTTTTGTGAGCTAGAAAAATTACCTAAGTAAACCTTGAAAAATCATTGACGATTACAAAAGCATATCTTTAACCTCAAATGTTGGCAGTGCGAGTAGGACCAAATAGGTCCATGTGCAGAAGTTGTAGAGGTTTAGAAGTACTTACAATGTCTTTTCCTTTGAAAGATGAATGAGTCTGCTTACCCATTTGACATGCGTCACAAATATGATCCTTTTCAAACTTTAGCTTTGGCAGATAAATAATAGCTCTAGTCTAGACAATTTTTCAAAAGCATTCATGCTTGCGTGTCTAAGCTTTCGATGTCATAGCCATGGATTGCTTTCAACTGCAGTAAGACAAGTGAGTGATGGAAAATCAACATAATTTAAAATGTACATGTTATTTACTCGGTCTCCTATGAGAGTTAACTTTTTCTCGGGATGTTTGATGATACAATTGGCTGTGTTGAAAGTAACTTGAAATCCAGCATCACACAATTGACTAATGCTTAGGAGATTATGTTTAAGTTCTTCCACCAAGTATACTTCGATTAGATCACAAGATGAACTGAGTGTGATAATTCCGATTCTAGTGACTTCTCCTTTCTCATTGTCTCTAGTTCTAACACATCCTCCATCTATTAGTTTTATAGTTTTGAAATTTTCTTTATTTCCACACATATGTCTGGAGCATCCATTATCAAGTACCCACATACCCTTTTGTATAATTTCTTAGATTGCTCATGCAAAGTAATAAGATTAGTTTCTTTTAGGTACCCAATCTTTATTTGGTCCTTGATGATTGATAATATTTGGTCTCCAAATCCATTTGCCTGAAGAATATTTTCTACGATGAAAGGATTTGTGACCAATATCTCCACGATTGTAACAAGTAATATTAGAGATAGGATAGAAGTAGTCATAGTTTGAGATGGATCTATTTGATCTGTGTGAACTATGATTTGGAGAATTTCTTCTATAGATCTTTGTTCTATAAGATCGAACAGAACTGTGGCTTGAAGATTTTCTAATACTATTCAATTTCATTTTTACTTCTTTTGTTAGTAAGTCGACTTCAATCTGACTTGCCTCATGAAGAATCTACCAATGTTTCTTTTCTTGATCAACTTTATTGTATTCATTAATAACTTTCTGCAATTCATCAGTAACCATGTCCAAGAAATTTTGTAAATCATTACAGTTAGGACAGTTAAAGGGTCTTACCTCACTTGTTTCACCTAGTGTCATGAAACATAGGTTTTCCATTTCATCATACTCATCGTCAGTAGTTTATCCTTGTACCCATGCTCCGAGGCTCTTTGGATCTTCGTTTCTTCGATTGTTTCTTCTCCTCCGCTTTGGACAATTTTGTTTGATATGTCCTTGTTCCCCGCAATAGTAGTAGCGATTATCATTTCTCTTGAAGTCATTATTCTTAAAATCTTGTTGAGGTCTTCGCCTTCTTTGTCTAAGCATTTGCCTCCACGAGTTATGAGAGTCATTCCTTCATCTGGGTTTTCATCAACATCCTCTTTGATTTTGGTTGTTTTGGCAGTAAATGCCATTGTTTTCTTCTTGTCTTCCTTGTTGTATCGATTTATATGATTTTGTTCATTTGCCATAAGGTTTCCTCGAAGATCATCATATGTCATTTTTTGTAGATCTCATTCTTTTAAGAATAGCCACTTTAGTTTCCCATGCCTTAGGGGGAAGACTTCTGACAAGTTTGCTGACTTGGAGTGGATTTGAGTAGACTATTCCAACTGATTTTAGTTCACAAACAAATTTGCTGAATCTTGAGAACATAGATTAACATTTTCATCATTGGTCATTTTGAATAGCTCGTATTCATTTACGAGTGAACTGATTCGAGCTTCTTTCACTTTAGTTGTTCCTTCATAAGTTACTTCTAGTTTGTCCCTCATTTCCTTTGCAGTTTCCATATTGATATTTTATCATATTCTGCTCCGCTCACTGCACAATACAACAAACCTATAGCTCTGGCATTAGTTTGAATTACTTCTTGTTGTTCTTTCGTAATGTCGAATGATTTGGGATCAAAAGTTTTTTGTTCCATCTTTTTCGGTTAACCTAGGAATAGGCTTTGGGTCTTTCTTGATGACTATCCATGATTGATGGTCATTTGAGGAAACAAATATTCATAATCTGTCTTTCTAGTGAGAGTAGTATTGCCTGTTGAAATAGGGTGGTCGATGTGAGGAATGTCCGTCTTGAAGTAAATCGCTGGGAATTTGGTAGTGTGTCATTTTATATTTTCTCACGTGTGGTTAAAAATTTAATTTGTGAGACTTGCTCTGATACTAATTAAAATAAAAGGGGGGGGGGGTGAATTAGAATATTTGTTCAATCGATTGTCTATGAGTAGTAGTCGACTTTCCTGCAGGTTAGATCAACAGAGTATAAAGGAATAATTTTCGGAAAGGTAAATGAATACAAAAAGTTTATACTGGTTCGCATAACCAATGTTGTGCCTATTCCAGTTCCCTTCGGTTTCAAGGGTTTCCTTAAGAACTTGATCAACTTGGTTTACAGAATGGGTAGACGTTCGATCCTGTCTGATGTGCAGATCAGATCTTCTAAACTTGACACTGTCTCTACTTGTATAACGGCTCTATGAATCTATTTTTCTCTTTTTCTTTTATAATTGTTAACTCTTTGTGTACAAAGCTTTATCAAAGATGAAAGTAGATTGCAAATAAGTTCAAGTGAAATTGCGTGTTTCACACTAGTGATTGAGAAAAATTATATAGCATGTGCTCTTGTCAGAAATCCAACGGTGTTTGAATCAAGGATTGTTGATCTTATCCTTGATTCACTTTGTAATTGATTTTCTGAGTCATGTTCATATCAGATATGTACATGGAAAATCAATTCTTTCCTTTGCTTGACTTGATTATCTTTAGTCTTGGCTTTATCGGCTTGATCTTTATAATTTGATTTCCCTTGATTGTAAGCTTGACTGCTTGATCCTATATCGTATCCTTGATCTGCCTCTCTGGAAACTTCTTTGTGTATGTTCCCTTAATTGCAAGCTATGATATTTAATCTGATTGATTAAATATTTACTTTCCCTTTATTGCAAGCTATGATATTTGATCTGATTGATTAAATATTTACTTTCTTTCTTGACTAGATTTCATCATGATTTGCTTGACTACTATATGCCTCTATGGAAACTTCATTATGTGTGTTTCCTTGATTATTGCAAGTTGTGATATTTGATCGGATTGATGAAATATCTACTTTCCTTCTTGACTAGATCTGATCATGATTTGCTTGATTACTGCAGTCCTTTTGAAATTTAGAGTTTCGTTCCTTTCCTGCATCATATGAATAGTTAGTGAATGCAATTGTCATTATTAAAACATATGACTATGAGGTTAACAATTATTTCTTTCTTGTTTTTCAAATAATAACCTTATATAATTTTCATGAATATAAAATTTTATTTTTTAAAAATTAATTGAATATAAAAAAAATATTCTAATTTTTTAAAGAACAATTACGAATAATTGAAAGAAGAAATCAGCAAGCACAATCGTAATCACAACCACAACAACTCTCTGGATGTTGGATAGGACGGTCTGACTTCTCAGGACCAAGGAGATTGCTTTGATGAAGGTGCAATCGAAGCACCGTTCAATTTGTGAGGTGACTTTGGAGTTGGAGTCCGACATGCGTGCAAGTACTTTCTTTTACTTATGTTCGAGGACGAACATAATTTTTAGAAGTGGATAATGTATGAGTCGGTCGGTCAGTTTTGAAAATTTTCATAAAATTACTCAACTCTCA
Source organism: Solanum pennellii (assembly GCF_001406875.1). Taxonomy (NCBI): domain Eukaryota; kingdom Viridiplantae; phylum Streptophyta; class Magnoliopsida; order Solanales; family Solanaceae; genus Solanum; species Solanum pennellii. Next base: position 57,194,270 of record NC_028647.1, on the reverse strand, counting down.
ATGTTTGTCCAAGACATTTCTAAATGAGTTTTGAAATTGCTTTTGCGTTTTGAGTTAAAAATTGTGTTTTATGTTTTTTTTTTGGAAATTGAAAGGCTAAAGTTGTTTAAAAAATATTTTTCATTGTCTTTTGGAGTTTCGAGTCCCGGGATGGATTTTCATTGATTCCATCAAGTTGGAAATGTGAAAATTAGTTTAAGAGAGTTGTTTGTCATATTCAGAGTATTTTTGAGGATTTAAGGTCCAAAATTGAAAATTTGTAAAATTTAGCCTTTAGATTTGTTTTGATCAACATTTGGGTTTGAATACTCGAATTTGAATTTTGGCATTTCTGTTGGATTCGGGGGATAATGTTACACTTAGATATGATCTTATTTGAATTTCTAGAGGTCCCGAGCTTGATTTAACCTTTTTAGGCGTTATGATTAGTTTCTTGTGACTTACATTCGGGTCAAGGAAAACTTGGATATGTATTTTGACGATTTCATTGTGCCTGTATAACATATATGATTTGTATGTACGGGTTTTCGAATAAATCTTGAGGTCCCTTTCGATGATTTTGTTATTGGTTCTTTGTTGCTCGTGTCTGATGCCTTCACTTTTATGATGGGATCTTTGCTTTTGGAAAGATCGTGTTAGCAAGGTGGTCTCGCTGACCCTCACTTTTGCAACCTTTGCTTTAGCGAAGGCCGGCTCGCAAAAGAGGTGGCTAGTAACTAGGCGAGGTTTGCTTTTGCGATCCAAGGGTCGCGAGCGCGATGATTTCATAAGCTAACTTGGTTCCTCTTTTGCGAGATTGAAGAGAGTTTTTAATTTGAAATTTTGAGTTTTACCCATTTTTCTCCATTTTGAGTTCTAAAAAAATCCTTAGAGGCGATTTTAAAAATATTTTTCGTGGTGAATCATTTGGGTAAGTCTTTATAACTCTAAAACTTTAATTTCCTTTAATCATTTGTGGATTTTAACATTAAAATATCATATTTTCATTGGCAAAAGATAAGGTTTTTCAAGAATATGAATATTAAAGCAAATAGTGATTATGAACTGTTTTTCACTCATTTTTTAACATAATTTTCACAATGAATTCCAAATGCCTTGGGTAGAAATTTTCGTATTCAATCCTTATTTTCAGAATTGTATATTTTAGTTAATTTGACCCATTTCAAATTGTATGGTATGGATGTTGTTATTTTTGAAATTCTTACTATGAGTACTTGGTTGGAGTAGATTGTCTGGCTTTGAACATCATTCAGAAGACTCAAGTTTCAGATTGACTGTTGATTGAATTATGTCAAGTGACTTTTTAAACCTTGTAAAACTTGTAGAAATTTATATTTTCTTTTATCACGTCTGTTTGGAAATATATAAATGAGGTGATGGGTTCAATTATTTCACTTGATTAATATTAATGAATAAAATTAGGGTTAATGAAAAAAAGAAACGTGTTGATAGTTGTTCTTTGTGAATTTTCTTGTTATGGACCCTAATTTGTTGATTGATGAAATGCTTTAATGACATTGTTGTAGACTTGAATTGCTTGAGTTTTTCTCTTTCATATGGTGTAAAATTGTTTATTTGCACCCTGATGAGACATGTGATGATAAAGTCCAAGGAAAATGCTTCCGATTAGTAATATTACATCGAAAAAAAATTATTCTAACAAGTGAACTGATATAATGCCAAAGAAAAATGGTTCTTGTTAGTGATATTATGCCGAAGGAAAACGATTTTGAAAAGTGATGTAATATAAAGTCAAAGGGAATCAAATAGTTCCGGTAAAATGATGTGGTATAAAATCGAAGAAAAATGGTTCTTCCTAATGATATTGTGCCCAAGAGAAATGGTTCCGACAAGTGTTTGATTATTGTGATTTGTTGAATTTGATATTTGCGATTGATATACTTGATAATTGTTGGTTGTCGGAATGTGATTGTTAAGCCTTGGGAACTGTTTATTATAAAACTATTAGATTGAGCTGATTTATATGCAGATGATAGTTGAGCGGTTTGGTTGGGATGAAAGGAGTACTCATTTTCTAACTTAGTTTTGATTTGTTTAGGTGGTTACTTGTTGAGTACCATGTTATTGGGTACTCACTCCTTACTTCTACACTTGTGTAGTTTTCGAGTTCGGACTTGTATGATCTTTCTCCTTCATCTATTTTCAAGCCTTTGAGATAGTTGTTTATCATCCTGACGGACCCTCTAATTTCTTATTTTATGCTTTATTCTGTTCGAGAAACAAAGACATTGTGAATGCTACTTATCTTTCTTATTATGTATTACTATACTAATGAGTTATATATGTGATAACTAGATTTTTGTGGCGACCTAGAATAACTAAGTTTTCTGCTCTTGAATGATATTACGATTTTACTTTCCGCATCTTCTTTCTTATTGTTGGATTTAAGCCGACTTGTCTTGGTGAGTTTAGAGGAGCGTCATCGCGTCTATTTTCTGATCGTGATAATAGATGTCATGGACGACCTATATACACTTTTCCAGGTGCTCAAGCACCAATTAAGTTCGATGTAAAATTGTTTTTCCATTTATATAGTAATATCTTCAATATTTGACTTTGTTAAACGTAATCTCTTGATGGGGGCTTTGGCTTAAAAGCTAGTTTGAAAGCTATTTTCTTTTGGGATGCCAAGAGTTCAATTCTCATTGATAACAATTACTTGTACATTTTTTTATTTGCCTCTTTCCCTCCCAATATAAACTCACATGTTCTTCTCTTTTTCACCTTTTTTTTTTTTTTTTTTATGTTTTATGAATTTCTCGACTTGAATTTTTTTTAAGAGTCATATTCAATCACTTATCTTATTTTTCTTGAGTTTTTTTTTTTTGGCTATTTTGTTAAGAACTCCTTTAAGCTATTTCCCCCCCCCCCCCTAAAGCTGAAAGTTTTTTTTTTGGTAGTATTAATTTTATTTTTTCTCGTTAATATTTTTAATATTGTCTTTAAATAATTATACACTTTAGCTCTATATTTATATAATTTTATAGTTTAAAATGTGAACATCCACAAGTTGAAAATTTTAAATCTGCCATTATAAATACGTAGTACTTGGGTATTATTCTAACCATTTGATATTGTACGGTTATAAATTTAATTAGAAGCTTTGCGGACACTATAAAATTGTCATATATATCTCTAATCTCACTTGTCAATTGCATTAGTATGGATTGTTGGCCAGTGTTGCTTATAGGTTTTTTTTAAAACTTATTTCATATGATTACAATATTAAATATGATTGAATTTTATAATTAATAAAAAATATTTTATCAAAAAAATAAAAAAAAACAAAAAAAAAAACAAATGGAGGCCATATAGAGGTGTCACATCAGCGGTTTTAGAATCAGATTTATATATATATATATAATGATTGGACCGATTTTCTTTTTTAAAATTAAATTATAAGATTTTAACTGGCATTCTATGATATATTTTTTATCATATTGATATGCAAAAAAAATGTAATTTATAATATTTTATTGATAATTTTTGAATACATACATATGTTTTTTGTTTAAAATATCGAATAAAAATGATCTAATTTAATTTTAAAAATCATTTAAATTATCTTTGAAAAATGTAATATGAATTAAAAGTGAACGGGAGAGTAATTGTTTCAGACAGTAACCTTGAACCATTGCTCCTCCTAAAAAACAACCAATTTGGCTGAATTCAAGAAACAGTCCAATCTTCTAATACTCCTTTCATCCCATATTATAGAATATAAATTAATTTGATTCGATATGAAATTTTAAAAAAAAAATAAAAAAAAATTATGATCTATAATAAATAGTTTTATTAAGAATGAAATTGATATTTAAATTACTTAATATAGATATGAATTATTTTTGAGATTTCGCAAGAAAATAATTGTCCTCTATGAGGTGGGTCTTTAGGCATTGATATTTGAGCCCCATTTATCTTCTGACTGTTATTGGCCAACAATAATAGAGTGGCCCACAATAATGTTATGAAAAATTAATTATTGAAGATGTGAAAAATAAGTGAAGGATAAACAAATTGATGGTCCATGCATGAGGATATGAAGATCATGGAACAAGGATAATTCTTTCCATAAATGCATTGGAAAATATATCATAATGTCACAATTTTCTTCCAAGAGTATTCACTATTATGCCAAGGCCTGCAATTACGCTAAGATAAATAAGAATGAATTAGTACTTCATTGGTTTTATGTTATATTCTTTCAGTTTCATTTTTATGTGATATTTTTCTTTTTTTGAGAGTCAAATAGTTTAACTTTGATCGGACATTTGCTTAAGGAATTTTTAAACTTTTTAAAATGAAATTTATATATTTATAAACTACGTAAAGAGTACTATAAGTCACAATAATTGATAATTCAAAATGTTAAAATAATCTATGAAAAAATTACAATCATAGATAAACTTGTTTGAATCTCGAAATGTGAAAAAGTGTTACATAAAATGGGATGGAAGGAGTATGAATTTTTTTGATTTGACACAAGAGTTTAAGAATTTTTTTAAAAAAACTTGTGATCTAAAATAAATGATAGAGTAGATGTGTGTGAAGTTATAAATTATTCTCTCTGTCCACTTTCAATCGTTATGGTTTCTTTTTTTAAAGTCAGACTATAAGAACTTTGACTAACATTTATGTGACTATAAATCGTTTCATTATGACTGAAATTGACATTTTAAAGTTACTTAATATAGATATGTATCATTCCTTTTGAGACTGATTAAAAAAATAGTAAATCATATAAAATGGGAAATATTAGTTGAGTCCGGAGCCTAAAAGGTATAAAATATTCACAAAAATTTCAAAACGGTATATAAAATTTTATATTAACCAAAATGGCAAAATCGCTGGAACAACAACGATTTCCTCCACTGGAAAAAGCAAAATCGCTGCTACTGCAGCGATTTTGCAAAATGTGAATTTTTTTTTAAAAAAAATTCAATTCGCTACCTAAGCAGCGATTTCCATTTTTTTTAAAAACTAAATTTTTTAAAAATAAAATCGCTGCCTAGGCAGCGATTTTTATTTTTTAAAAACAAAATTTTTCTTTTTATAGAAAATCGCTGCCTAGGCAGTGATTTTCATTTTTTTTAAAAATTTTTTTTATAGAAAATCGCTTCCTAGGCAGCGATTTTCATTTTTTTTAAATTTTTTTTTTTAAAGAAAATCGCTGCCTAATTTTTTTTAAAAAAAATTCTTTTTTTTTTTTGGAAAATCACTGCCTTCCATTTTTTTAAATTTTTTTTTTAAATAAAATTTTTATTTTTTAAAAATAAAATTTTTTTTCAATGAAATCGCTGCATATGCAATCTGTCATCTGCGTATAGAGAATAAAAATATTTTTAAAAAAATCTGTAATAAAATAAAGAATATGAAGAAGGTAGTAAACTCGCCAATGAGGCTAATGATCGGTGATGCAAAAATATGAAGATTAACATTATATGACATTGTGGAAATATAAATAAAAGAGGTTAATAAGTTAGAATTCTATTTGAACTCAAACATCATTTAAATTTAAATTCAATATAATATCTTTTTTTAGAAAGAAAATATTTTTGTTACCTTACTTATTCTTAATTTTTTTAAAACAATGCATATTTTCTTATAAGCTATATATTTGAATTTCAAAAAAATATTTGAAAATCAATGAAATTTCTTTTTCCTACGATAAAAAATGAAAGCAGCGATATTCTGTAAAAAAATATTTTTTTAAAAAAAATTTAAATTCGCTACCTATTTTCTATTAATTTTTTTTAAAAAAAAATAGAAATCGCTGCCTAGGCAGCGATTTTCTTTAAATTCCTTTTTAAAATGGAAATCGTTGCCTTTTTTTTAAAAAAAATAAATAAAAAAATTACATTTTGCAAAATCGCTGCAGTAGTAGCGATTTTGCTTTTTTTGGTGGAGGAAATCGCTGTTGTTCCAGCGATTTTGCCGTTTTGGTTAATATAAAATTTTATATACCATTTTAAATTTTTGTTAATATTTTATACCCTTTAGTCTCCGGACTCAATATTAGTTACCCCTCCCTTCCAATTAATAAGAAATAATTTAATTGTGCACAAAATTTATCAAAGTCAAAATATATTTGTATAATTATGACTTATCCATTAAAAAGTAAATAAATATTTTAAAATTAATTTGTTGCTAAATATTTTAATAAGTATAAAATAGATATTTTTAAATTAAATCGTTACTCTAATCATCCTATAATAATTGTTTACTACACTATTTTGGATGCCCAACAATACTTGTCCAATTTATAAAATCAATGGATAGTTTACACTTAGTTCTTAGTTTATCCTAATCATTCAATAGTCATTTCATTATTACATTTTTTTCAGACATTGTATTTATTAAATTCAACTGGTGACATAGTAAAATTAACATTCTATTTATAGTTTATTAAGAAGTATGGAAGGTAATACTAGTAGACAAGTATTATAGAACAGAGAGAGTATTAAATATAGATATACCATTCTTTTTAAAATTGACTAAAAAATGAATTATATAAACTGAGATCGAGGAAATATTACTATATTTACTATTATTTGTAAATGTTTAAATACTCCATCTCTTCACTTTTACTTGTCATTTATTTCTAAAATGAATTTTTATCTTACTTGTCACTTTTGACATATCAAGAAATGACAATAATTTTTTTTTCATGTTCTGCCCTCTATACTAAATACTTATTTTCCAAATGATTTTTCAAGACATCATTTATTAGAAATAGTTTGATAAAATATTATATTAATAATTCTTTTAATAAGTGTATCAAGTTAAAATGTGTCAACAATAATTGAATGGAGGGTGTATATAAAATACCTTAACTGATCGTTAGTTGTGACTTTTCATCTTTTCCATGTTGCAATCTAGGTCCTTTGTTTCATATCTTAATTACTTATTCATTTTTTTTGTTATTTCTAATTATTTGTTTAATTTGACATATTAAGAAATGACAATTCGAAGTTAATGACATTGAATTAGTTCTAATTTGAGCATGTTTACCAAAAATTTTACCAAAGTCAAGTTTTGACTAAAATTTAAAAGTTAAGACGCCTAATGACACAAACTGAATATGAGAGCCTCAACATTAACGCTGATTTATCAAAAAAATTAACTTCAATTGACAAATTTAGCAACTATTCAAATATAAGTTAACAATTAATAATTTATCAATAAATTTTATCATAGTTGATAATAGTTACAATTCAACTAAACATTCATATGCAATATTACCAAATAATAATTAATATGTTGGTAAATTTTACCAGTGAATTAATGATATGTTGAAATATAACCAACTATTTTAATGATGTAAGTAATTTACTGACTACAATATTTTTATTGTCGGCAAATTTTTCAACTAACTGGATATTGATTGACAAGTTTACCAACAAATTGCATTTCGTTACTAATTTACCAGCACATTTATATTTGGTTGGTAAATTTAGCAACATAATCTTGTCGTTGGTAAATGTTTAGTTAGTAATTTATTGATATTATGTTAATAACTCATATAAACAATTTTTTTTCATATTTACCAACCGATATACACGTCGTCGGTAATATTACCAACAAAAGGTGTGCGTTAGTAATATATCAGTTGGTAATTCATTGATACAATGTTGCTAAATTTGGCGCCATTTTTTCTCGCCGTATTTTCCAACTAAAATACATAGCTAGTATGATTTTGGTTGGTAATCAGTTAGAATTTTTCGTTGTTAAGTTTTAAAATATAAATCAGTTAGAAATATGTTGGTGATTTGTTAATAGGATACTAACCAATTTAAATTGTTAGTAAAAATCTATTGGTAATTTGGAGGTTTTTTTTAAGTGGTTGAACTAAATACAAAAGATTACTTATGTTCGATTTACACTCTGTAATTCCAGAATAAGATTTTAAAATTATTAGTAATTGCGGATTAACATGTTGTGATGAATATTTTGTTGAAATATATGAAGAGCATTAAATATGAGTTAAAACGTTTTAAAATCTTTTTTGCTAGAGAATTCGATCATTATATTTTATATATGTTATTTTATCTTTTTAAATATTTTTATTCTTTTAACTTTAATATTTTTAACTAAAAAATATAAAAAGAAAATTCTGACCAAAGTTTCGAACCATTTAGCATTATCTTTTTTAAAAGTAATATTTGTTCCTCTTCATCGGAGATCACTATGGGGTTGATGCAAATAACTTTGTTCAAATGATAATTCTTGTAAGGAAAAATAGTGGAGAAATAATAGTTAGGAAAAACAATGACATTTTTAGTTGTAATTTTTTTTGATAAAAAAGATTTTGTGTTTCTAGGAAAAGAGTAACAATTGTCTATAGGTGTAAGTATTCACTTCTTGAAATCAACTTTTTTTTGGACTTAGTCGAATGTCAATATAGGTATTGGACATCATTTTTCACCTTCGTTTTATTGGATTGATTATCACCACTTCTATGATCAGTTGTGTGTATGTTCACACAGACACAAACATAAAGAATATTGTACTCACTCTATTTCATACTAAGTGAATTTGTGAGACAATACACACTCACTAAGAAAAATATTTAAAGACATAATTTTTTTTTACTATTGCCTTTTTGCTTATTCCTATGTTACTCTTAAAAGTTAAGATAGTCATTACTCAAATAAGTCTGAAAAAATGTAAAACTTCATAAAAGGGAAGAACAAATATGATATTTATCTTAAACTTTGAATAATTTAATTATTTTTAATAATAAAAAAAAGATAAAAAATTAACTTACATACTTTTTCCAATCCCTTCATTAGATTACCTTGTAAATTTTCTTAATAAAAACATAGTACGCATAGATTTCGGCGTAAAACAAGTTTTGAGTTTTGTAATTTAATAAGCTTCCTTTTCTGAGGCATTATCTAGTGAAATACTTATCCCAAGATTCCTGGGATTCTTCACTAAGATTTTCTAGTTGACAACAATATTATATTATATTAAAAGAAAAGAGGATAAATATTTTCAAATGATATCCAGAGAATCCTCACATGTTTATGATATACTACAACACAAGTGCATGTGCTCTTGGAGAAAAACATGCCATCAAACATGGATCAAACAATTATACACATAAACCCATAGATTAGTCCACACTTAATGTCTCATTTGTTTTGCTTTTTAACGAAGGTCAGAATCTTAATTGTTCAGACTCAGCTCATCAAATTCACATATTTGAGGTGTTTTATTAAAATTTTATTTTAGACAACTAATTTTATTGAGACTTTATATGATTAAAACCTCAGATTACACTAGATTTATTATTATTATTATTATTATTATTATTATTATTACTATTATTATTATTATTATTATCATCGTTATCATCATTGTTATTGAACTATGTATATATTCGAGGTATTTTTTTAAAAATTTATTTTAGATCATTAATTTTATTGGTACTATTTGATCTTCAAACTCGCTTGTATGATGACCTTTTTAATCAATACGAGTCATCTTAATTAATATTTTGAGAGGAAGAAGGAGAACATAAAGAAGTATTGCATAAAACAAATGGACCTGATTGGACAACTGCAAATTCACATATAGTGAATAATATGCGTGAAGCAAACTTGCACTTCGACTGATGCAAACAACTTAAAATACTTGAGAGTTTTATATTTTTATTATTTAATACGTTTTGTAATGTTTTTTTTAACGTTAGAATTTGATCCTACTATTTTATAGTTATCTTATTTCTCACCGATTGAATCAGAACAAGAAATTATTAGTTGAATAACTCTTTTTATGAAAAGATGTTTATGGTAAATTCTTTAAAATATTTATGTAACAATAATTTTTATTTGTATGTCATACAACTTAATTTTTTAATCAAATGTAAGTACTTAAAATATTACTTTTTAATCAAAAAGTAATATTATTTTGTTGAAATGAAAATTTTATCAATATAATATTTTAATTTTATATGCACATTAAGATACTTAAAATAAACAATCTTAATCATTAATCTTTCAGATCTAGAGACCATATCTGAATATTTAGATGTGTATTCGATCTAATCATTTATATCGTAATACACATCTTAATATATCAAATGCTTCTCAGATTCAGATGTCTGATTTTTAATGGAAACAAATGAGGTCTAAGTAGTTGTTTGACTATCAATTTCAAATATTTTTTTTATTTTAGTTGAAATTTATTATTTTGGAGTTGAAAAAGGAGTTTGTTTGATTATACTTTTTGCAAAGAAGAGAAGAGAATATTTAAGGTGGGCTTGATATGAAGGAAAATATTTTCTTAAAACATATTTTCACTGATCAGTTTCTTATTTGTTTTCTTCTGATGGGTACCTAGGTAAAAAATTATCCTAAAAATATTTATATATAATCTAGATAAATATTAGTGATGTATGTGGTAGGGATAATACCTTGGGGTGGTGGGGCTGTGGATTGTGGGATAGAGATAAAGATGAGGTGTGCTGGAGGGTGCGGAGGACACAATAAATGTGAAATGTCACTTATAGATTTTTTTTTTTTACTTCTACGAGGGAAATCATTACTCTAGTGAAAATATTTTCTAGGAATTTTGACCATCCGAATATAAAAAAATTGTAAAATATATTTTCCTTCAAATTCAACACAAGTAATTTTCAAATAAAGTGAAAAACTATTTTGAATATAAATTGAATTTATGATTTATAACTTGATAAATTATTTTTTTAGTTAAGAAGTTATCCTTGTTTCCTCAAACAATTTTTATCCTATGAAAGTGTAATGCTTCAGCAGGAAGATCATTTATGGATTATTTTTTTTTGTAAAATTATCATTTTATCCCTCCCAATATTGACCCGAATTATTTATGAGTGAATTTTGAAATTGATTTCGAGTTTTGAGTAAAAAGTTGTGAATTATGAAAGTTTTTGAATTGAAAAGGCTAAAATTATTAAAAAGTTGATTTTAATATCTTTTGGAGTTTCGAGTCTCAGAATGAAATTCTGTGTATTCCTGTCACGACCCAAAACGGGCCGCGACTGGCACCCACACTTATCCTACTATGTGAGCGAACCAACCAATCCAATTCCCAACATTTGTACCATAATAAACAAAATACGATGCGGAAGACTTAAAACTCATTAATGCAAATCGATTAAATAACTTATAAAACTCAATACTTATTATTCCCAAAACCTGGAAGTCATCACCACAAGAACATCTATCCTCAAATTCCTAATCTAAGAGTATCTAAGAAGCTAAAGTAAGTAAAGAGCTAGTCCATGCCGGAACTTCAAGACATCAAGACATGAAGGAGAAGATCCAGTCCAAGCTAGAAGCATTAGCTCACCCTGAGAT
>NC_028647.1:57180458-57180892 GCF_001406875.1 Solanum pennellii | reverse complement strand
TCAATAGCTTCATCATGCTTATTTTATCACAATTATATAATCACATTCATACAAGCATACAATTAAGCATATAGAAGGGTTTACAATACTACCCAATACATATCATTCGCTATTAAGAGTTTACTACGAATAGCATAAACCATAACCTACCTCCACCGAAGAATTGTGATCAAGCAATCTACTTTTCCAAATCCTTATCTCTTCGTTCGTCTCTCTCTCTACTCGTTCTCCCTCTCTTGTTCTTTCAATTTTTCTTATTCCAAAACCCTCTTTCTTTTACCCTAATTAGTATATAACTAAGTATAAAAGATGAATAAAATAACCCACTTTAATTTTAAGGTTGTCTCCTTTAACCCCCAAGTAATTGAATTATTAATATTAATCCATTAACTTTATAATTATAAGCATGAAAAGTCCAAAACGCCCCTTTAAAA
>NC_028647.1:57150908-57175514 GCF_001406875.1 Solanum pennellii | reverse complement strand
GTCTGTGACGGTCCGTCGTGCCCACGACGGTCCGTCCTGCCATGTCGTCACGAAGTTCAGAGAGTCGATTTCAGTACCCAAATTTCAGAATTCTAAGTGTTTTGGAACGAGACCCCCTCGACGGTCCGTCGTGCCCATGACGGTCCGTCGTGGGATCCGTCGTCTCAGCCAATTTTTCCAGAAATAAAATCTGCTGCTCAAAACGACTAAACAGGTCGTTACAATTCCATTCGTCTCAAAATGTGAAAATTAGTCTATGAGAGTTGCCAGTTTCAGATTCAGAGGCTTTTTGAGGATTTGAGGTCCAAGGTTGAAAATTTGTGAAATTTTAGCCTTTGAGTTGATTTTGGTAAATATTAAGGGTTTGTGTGCTTGGATAGGATTTTCGACAGTTCCATTCTAAGTGGTCGTTGGCCCCCCAATGGTCATAATATCGCTGGATTAAAAAAAATTAATTTTCGCGCACTGAATCTGATCAAAACATGGATGGATTGGTACGAACCGATACAAGTATATTGATACCTAATCATGATAACGTCCCATTGTGAGTAGTGTTTCAACGTATTTCATTCCGTATCAAATACAGTAGAACAAATATGGATCAGAATGGATATTAGAACGAACCGAAACGGTATTCGAAATGACCCGGTCCCGTGCCCATCTTACTTTCATCTATATTTGAAGTAGATAACTTTTGGAACTTAAAAGAGAGGAAAAAAGTAGTTACTAGTCAATGATCTAATGGAAATATCATGTGAATTAAATCTAGGAGACATTGAAATGCCAAAAGTAGGAACAATAGAAGTATAATTATAGGAGTAAATTTTGGTTTAGCAAATATAAAAATCATATATGTATGTTATAACTATAGTTTGTATAATTGCTCTCCAGAGCAAACATATGTTTTCATAGGTATATTTCGGTGTGCATATATAAAAGAATCAATTGTATAATCTGTGTTTGTATAATGCGAGAAAGAGAGAAAAACAACATAAAATTGGGCAGGGAAAGATCTATATTTGTATAATTATAAGGTATAGGACGACTTTATATGTATTTGTATTTGTATATACAATTTTCTCTCGCTTTATACAAACAGAAACACAATTTATACATTTGTGTCTGTATAAAGTGAGAAAGGCGAGTAAGAGTGAAGAGCGAGATATGAGAGAGTGTAGACCGAGATTTTCTAGGGAGAGAGGCGAACCAAAAGATATGTATATATACAGTTTTCTCTCACTTTATATGAATGAACACAAGCGTAATTTATACATTTATATTTGTTTAAAGTGAGAGAGGCGAGAGAGACTATCGAGCGAGATCAGGAAAGTGGCGAGCAAGATTCACTAGGGAGAGGGGCGAATGATAACTGCTTGCTATGAGTTACAATTAAATGAAACTGTGATAGTAATATTTAATTTGAAATAATAGTTTGTTACTTTATACAACTTTTCCATAATGAGAAGACAACAAGGTCTATGAGCCCAAAGGTGAAATAATTCTGAGTTAAATTTATGAAGAAGTTCATAGTTCCCATATTTAGGATTCCAAAATCATTTGCACACACTATTCAAACACAAGAAAAGATCTTCATTAAAAAAATCAACAAATGTCTTTCCAAAATTAAGCATGGTATGAATCTTATTTCAAAAAAATATGCAATGTTTTTAATGTTGTGAAAAACTTGGATCAACTCCTAATCAATTCCATATTAGTCAGGATGAACCCCTTATACTATTCAACTTTGTTTGGTACCATTTCATCCCACAACCATGTTGGCAAAGAAATATTTCTTTAAAATAGTTACAATAACAACAATGTAATTTAGGTCTAACAAAAAGTAGCGTTCAATATCTACAATGTAATTTTTTAAGTTTGATTTGAAGTAAAAATATAAATAATTAAATAGAAATATTAACCTAATTATTTTCTAATGATCATATTCCATTGGCTACGCCCCATAGAGTGATTCCCGAGAAATTTTGAGGGAATTTTTATTTTATGTAGTACATAGTTAATAAACATAATTTGTAATCAAATTTTAATATTTGAAACTTTAAATAGATTTTGAATTTGGACTCTTGTTATTTTTAATATATATTTTTTTTAAAAAAAATTAATTTTATTTGGCTTATAGGCCGACTCTAAATATATCTTTCAAGCCTCAAAAATCAGCATACTTGTTCAGGTCGGAGTAAGAAACTCTTTTCTTAAATGGACTCCAAAAATCTTAGCACAACTCTATCAAACCACGAGTTAAGCCAAATGGACTTAACCCATATTGACGTCTCTAAATACAACTACTACAACTATTTTATGTTGTCCTAACACCAAGAAACTACTTTATTAAGTACCGCCTCTTACCTATGTCCGTTATTTCAGTGTACCTTTAAATAATTATGATGACTGCTTTGCATATTATTTACATTTTCTTTCACCCTAAGCACACTTAAATACTTAATTGATTTATGATATTGTCCATCTATCAAGCTGATAAACTCTACCATCTAGGGAGGAAACAACCACGATATGTCATTCATAATTTCCAAAGTTTACTAACTTCAAGCAACTTGTGAGTACACACTCCAATAATCACAAAGGATTACTTATATACTTAATTGATTCGGATATTGTCCATCTATCAAGCTGATAAACTCTACAATTTTGGGAGAAAAAAACCACGATATGTCATTCAGAATTTTCAAAGCTTCACTAACTTCAAGCAACTTGTGAGTACACACTCCAATAATCACAAAGGATTACTTATATACTTAATTGATTTTTGATATTGTCCATCTATCAAGCTGATAAACTCTACAGTCTAGGGAGGAAAAATCACGATATGTCATACAGGATTTCCAAGGTTTCACTAACTTCAAGCAACTTGTGAGTACACACTCCAATAATCACAAAGGATTAAACTCTTAATCCTACGCACTTTGTAACGCCTCTATTACGAGTTAACAACACACAGAGCAAAAACTCCATTGTCTACCATATCAACTACCTCCAGTCAACTTAGACTTTGCCAACTACAAGATAACTAACTCTAGCCAAAAACTCAACTCGTAATGAAATTAACTAAGGCGATCTATAATCCTTTGTAATTTTGGAATAGATCTAAAATATGTGAGCACAAGATATTAAACTCAAATAACAACTAAAGACTTTGCAACACTCGATCATGTCCCTTGTTGATGAGTATGAACTATGTTATTCTCTAAAATGGCTTTTGATTTTTGAATAAACTTGATTGCAAAAACTACGTTGTTTCTTTTCAATGAGTAAATAGCATGCCACTGGTTGAAGACTATTGTCCTTGCTGCCGTGCCCACCTACCACAGTAGTTGCTGCAGCTTTACAATTGCACTCCATTAACTTGTCTTCTAATGACGAAAGCTCAAAGGACCAGGTCCATTTAATATATATTGTTTTTGTATAGTTTGTTAGATCGTCAAAATCCCAAAATATAACATACTATCTCCGTGAATTTTTAATTGTCATAGTTTCTTTTTCTTTTTTAGAGTCAAATGATAATAATTTTGACTAACATTTTACAATGTATTTTTTTAATCATATTGATACGCAAAAATTGGATTTTTAGTACTTTTTGTATGATGTTTGAATATCTAATTTTTTTGTTCAAAATATCAAATTATTCTAATCTAATTTAACTTTCAAAATTAGTTAAATTGACTTATGAAAAACGCAACATAACAATTAAAAGTGGAATGATCATATCCAATCCAACTAATGAGTCCATGCATGATATTATCGTAATTTCAAAATGACATGAGATATGAGGATCTTTCACCTAGGCAACAAAGAAGCGGAAGCAACAAAAAACGAGAAAAAGACACATGGAAGACAACATAGTTGGGATGGTAAGGTGATTGAGGAATTTGTTCCAAGACACCTACCTATGCGACAATCAAAGCAGAATCATATGACAGTTTCAACAACTTTGACAAGATCCAATAAGTCCAAGAAGAAGTGATGAACTATCAAGTTTTATTGGACGGATATGAAGAAGAGGACAAGAGGAAAATACTTCACGTTATTATAGATGGACAAACTATCTTTTTTAGTTCATACATATATAAAAAGAAGTTTGAGGTTGATAACTCAACCTTCTTCTTTACGTATATATTTTTGCATTATTTAAGTATTTTCATTTGTCATATCATCATAGTGTGTATAATAAACTCTACAAGGATCATACAATACTTAGTTTTCTCTAAATCTTATTTTCTTCATACTTGTTAATTAGTAGAGATTTGTTACCTCATTAGGAATTTTAAGGTAAGACCTAGCCCCCCTTGCTTGTACTTATTCACGTTGAGAATCTTATCTTATTATTAATAAAAGGTTATTACTTTAAAAAAAAAGAGAGAGAGTGGATCTCATCATGTTTCTGCACTCAGAGAGATGATAAGTCTAAACACTTCCATACATAAGTAATAGAAATGGCAATAGAAGACTAATATTTAGTGTCGTTTGGTTGGGAATAAGTTATTCCGGGGTTTGCTATTTTGGGATAACTTATCCCATCATGTATATGAGATAACTTATCCCATCACTATGATATAAATGGTTGGATAAGTTATCCTAAACATGACAACCAAATACGATACAATAACTTTATCCCATCATTATTTACTTATCTCATCACTATTTATTTCTATCTCTCACACCAAACTATTATTTTATACAAGTGGATAACCATACTACATTATAACATGTTGTTCTTAACATGCTCAGATCATTACTTATCCCATCACTATTTATTTCTACTATTTATTTCTATCTCTCACACCAAAAGATTGTTTTGTATAAGTGGATAACCATACTACATTATAACATGTTGTTCTTAACATTCTCACATCATTGATGGCATAGAATGAAAATCATGCTCAGAGACATTAGCAGAGGATTCCAACAAGCCACTTTAGGTTCATAGACTACAATAATATCACCTATTTCAAAGAGAAACATAGTATGCTAAGAGGCAATATTAGTGCAAATTTGTTTCAGAAATATTTTATGTTTGAGAAGGTAGCAAGAAAGGATAAAATGAATATACATAATCACTTAATTTGCAATTTTCATTTAATAACTCCATTTAAGGAATTATCTATCTTTAAGGGATGATGTAACAACCCGAATTCCTCACTATTTTAATAAGAGAACTAGAACACTACTACAACTTTAAGATCCTGATTGCAATAACAAACTACGAAATTACAACAAAAATAATGAAATAACAAGTAACCAAGATAAAACTAAGAAGATAGAACGACCTTTACACATAATTCACAATACCTCTGATAATGATGTCATGTTCTATTTAACGATACCCTTAGTGTGGATCACAAATTTACTTTTGCGAAGGTCTGACCTTATCTATTCGTGTGATATATTTGTTACAATCGTCATTGGGCTGGATCTGCTTCATAACCGACACAATTGGCCTATATATCTCTTTTGAGAAAAAAAGAAAATCAAAGTAACATTTCGAAAGAGATAAATACAATATATAGAACTTAAACAACTTTTATCATATTCCTTTCTAAAATTCTATCAAATTATATTAACTTTCTAAGTTCCACTCAGCCTTTAAATCCTTTTTTAAAGTCAAATATGGTCATCTGGACAGTTGTTCCAAAATAAAAGCCCATCAATGTCTAGGACGGGGCCCAACGGTGCCAAGCCCAAAAGAGAACCAAAAAAAAAATGTCATTCTATCAAAAAGTTGAAAACCATTGAATCATGGCTACACTAGCAGTAAATCAAAAGTTAAAAAGTATTACTCTCTTTTCTCAATTTATATTATTTACTTTTCTTTTTTAAGGAATTTTCGCATATAGTCACTTAAAATTAGCCTAATTACAATATATAACTATAGTTTATTAATTACAGTTTATAACTACATATTATATGGAGGAGAGTGGCGAGTGGGATCGGGAGAGAGGAGATATGCGAACGAAAGAGGGCAAAGAGTGGGAGAGAGGTGAATTGTATATGTATATCGGTTAGATAATTGTATATTATACATATTTATTTGTATGTTCTGGCGAGAGATTGAGAAAGGGAGGAGAGAGGCAAGCGACAATAGGATAGGGAGGAGAGAGGCGAGCGAGATTGGAGGGAGGAGAGAGGACAATAATTTCTATATTCGCATCTCGTTTGTATAATTCGAAGGTACGTTTCTACAAGTTACGTGTTTTTTTATAATTGAGTGATATAAAGTTTGGAATTATACAAATATAATAAAACTCGAAATAATGAATTGATGCAAACATGAAATATGAGAAGGGTATTTTGGAGCCAATAGGTGGATGGAGGGTAATTTTGTACCATTTCCAATACTTTGAGTGTATTTTAGGCCCTTTTCCGTAAATTATATTATACAAAATCCAAAAACTACACATTTATACAAACTTTAAAAAGTTATACACAAAAGAATTGAATGTATATGATGACAAAACTGAAAAATCAAAGGAAATCATCGTCATATTCAAATAAAAACAATCATTACAAATATAAATTAAACAAAAATTATTACGTGCGAATTATACAAATGTGGCGAAATATACATACACAAACGTGGCTAATTATACAAATTGAAAGTTATCCTACGTAATTAGTGTATAATGTTAGTCGCGAGTGGTAATTATAGCAAACTCTAGCTATGAAAAGTAATTAATTGTATAAGTTTGCTTAACCGCGTAATTTTTTTATTAATCTGTCTAAAAAAGAATGACAAATTTATATATTAAGTAGTAATTTAACTTTAAAATGTCAATTTTATCACTATGAGGTGTTATGTAGTAATATTTATCACTTACTTTAAATCACAATTTTAAAAAGAATTTTTTTTTCTTAAACTCTGTGTCAAATTAAAATAACTCACGTAAAATAAGACTAATGGAGTAACTTTTTGTAGTGATTTATCTTGGAAAATGGACCACGAAGAGTATGAGGATATTTCATATGATGATTATACTTGCTACAAACATGTAAGGATCTTTATTCAGTATTTCATAACTTTCTTTGCTTTGCTTTTAGTGTTCATTTGCTTTACCCTTTTTTTAATTTATATTTATTAGAAAGAAATACTTATTTTTGAATTTGTTGCACTTATCATGAAAATCTTTAGAAGGATTTAATAGACATCAATAGTCAATTTAATTTATACATGAGAAATTTGCGTGTATCCATGGCTTAAGTCACCCAACTAGTTTAAATACCATAAATTAAGGATCGTTTGGTCATATATATATTTAGAAAAAATTTCGGAAAATTTAGGAAATGGTGCTGGGTCATATAATTTGGAAAATATCCCAAGTTTTAAAATACTAGAAAAATTAATATTCGTACCAAGTTCTAATATTTGGCGATATTTAAAAAATAAAAAATTACTTTGAACTTTTATATTTTATAAAAACATAATCATTTATTAACTTCAATCAATATTATCTACCTTCTCCGAAAAAGTTTGAGTTATAATTTGGGTTAAAAGTTTGAGAAAAAAGAACAATTTGTTTTTAATGAGTTATAAGTCAAACTGAATTAGTGATAAGTTTGAGTGTACAATTAATGTATTGATTATGTTCATATTGTTATTTTGTTGTTCTTGAATGTTATCAATTATGTTATAAAATTATTTTTTTTAACGGGACATGTTCATAATAAAATGATAATACAAATGTATGAATATTTTTAATAATTTTAGAAACTATGAGTATTAATCTTAATTGTTTTAAAATAGTCAAATATTCTTGAGAAATTTTGTAGCAAAACGCATGGTGAAAATTCACCCAAAAATATTTAGGAATTTGTGGTCCAAACACTAGCTAGATGTGCAGTATGTATTTTGTCATAAAGTCGTTACTACAACCTACTATATTTAGACCCGATTCCTATAAGTTTTGCTATCTTGCATGATTATGATTCTGTAATATAGTACAACTTTTTCTTACTTAAAATTAGGAATTTGTCAAATGCTAGCCAAATGTGTGATATATATTTTGCAGTAAAATCGTTATTACAACCTATTATTTTAGACATCATTCATCTAAGTTATGCTATTTTGCGTGATTATGTTTTTCTCTAATATAGTATTACTTTTTCTTGCTTAAAATTAAAAATGTGTGGTTAGACGCTAGCTAAATGTGCAATAAATATTTTACAGTAAAATCGTTACTACAACCTATTATTTTAGACACTATTCCTATAAGTTGTGCTATTTTGCGTGATTATGTTTTTCTCTAACATCGTTAGTACAACCTATTATTTTAGACATGATTCCTACGAGTTATCCTATTTTGTGTGACTATGTCTTTCTCTAATATAGTATTACTTTCTCTTGCTTAAAATGAAGAATTTGTGGTCAAACGGTAGCTAGATGTGCAATATATATTTTACAGTAAAATTGTAATTACTACCACATACTATTTTAGACCGGATTTCTATAAGTTTTCTATCTTGCATGATCGTTTCTCTAATATAGTATAACATTTTCTTGCATAAAACTACAAATTTCTAACTTACTAGATGAGATGATAATTAGTTTTAGATTTTTTTTCCATTCAATTTATTAGACTTTGAAATGATATCTATTGAAAGTAAAAGCACCAAGGGAAGACGAAAAGTAAAAATACTAAATAAGTTGCCATTCCCCATTAAATTAAACTAATGGAGTGACAATTCTTGAGACTAATGACCACAATTCTTGTTCTTAATTGAAGCTCTAGTTCTAGAAAGTTGGAAACGAGTAAAAATAGAAATGAGTCGAACATAATCATTCAGATGTAAATGTATAAAAAATTATTAAAAAATCGACAAAAAATTAACTCATGTTTTATTTATCCAAAGAAATATTTTAACATGGAACAATTCCTCTATTTCTGACACACAGTTACACGGAACAATGCGTCTATCTCCGTCACGATATAAAGTATACCCTAACATGACATGGCGCATAAGATCCAAGAGACCCTACACAAGCCTCTTGACATGCATATACATAATATATATATATAATAGACAAAAGTATACAATATAATAGAAAAAGTATGAAATCTCATATGAATAGAAGAGTTTGACATGAAATCAGAAATCTACCTTAGTCTTGACAAGTCGTCTAGTACATAAAAAGAAGTGGTCGGGATGTAACCCGTACACAACGTACAACACCCAAAAGTAAAGACATAATAAAACTATAAATGTGACATGATCCTCAAAATACGAGGAGTCACCAAGT
This sequence comes from Solanum pennellii, assembly GCF_001406875.1. Lineage (NCBI taxonomy): Eukaryota > Viridiplantae > Streptophyta > Magnoliopsida > Solanales > Solanaceae > Solanum > Solanum pennellii. Next base: position 57,166,249 of record NC_028647.1, on the reverse strand, counting down.
CTTCGAATCCTTAAGCAATCACAACTAGCAACAAGCGGAGGGAGAAGAAGCATCACACCCTACATTAGTGAAATAATCTAGGCACAAGTATGCATTAGTACATGAAATATACTAAGTATGAAGAATATGCATAGAAACATGAAACATGATCATAAAGAGACATAATCAAAAATTTTATATGCATGACCAAGATAAACATAGTAAAAACCTTTAAAGAAGAATCATAAATCTTAAACATGGTCAATGCAACTTAAATCACAAGGAAAGCTTCATAAAACCTTTGAATATAACTAAGTTCATTTTATGGGATATTAATTTTAACCGACAATAGACCATGTTAGCTATATCATGAACTCTGACATAATTCTCATCTATATAGAGAAAGGAGTGTCACTTGTTAAGGTAGAACTGTGTATAATATGATATGTTATGGATGGATCCACTAGCTAGGTCATGTAAGACAATCATACAAGGCATATAGTTTGAAACTAAAGGTTGCTACTAGAGACTATCTTATTTGAGTCTTCGCCTCGAAGTTCTCTTGATGCTAAGTAAAATTTCAACTGAATAGTCATTTTCATATACACATCATCACACATGGAAAAACACCACCATGTTACCAATCAAAGCTTAAAACATCATAGAGTGCCTCATTAAATCTTGAATTAAGCATATGTGAGAAAACCTTTCACAATCACCATTATTTCGTAATATCTAATAAAATCCTTTCACAATTTCACTGATGCTCATCTCAAAGCAACCTAGATCATAAAACTTTTATTTTCATAATCATGTATAAGTTCATGAAAATATCATTCATAAACTCATAATTTTTCTATAAATTCATGTAAATTAGAGTTCATAGTCAAAATCGTGATCAATTCATGAGTTCATGTGAAATCAATTGGAAATCATGTAACTGAGTCAAAATGTCACGATCCAGACCGTTGTGATTGGCGCCCACATTAACCCTCCGGTGGGAGAACCATTACTTCAATCCAAACCAAGCAACTAAACCAAAAACTAAGGCATTTAAAATTACGGAAGCAAGTTAAATACTAAAGAAAGAAGTAGAGTTCTCATAAACTTAAACAAAAGTCTAACAATAAAACTAACATTGCGGAAGTAAGTCATTACAACAATATAATCATATGCATATATAAAAAATATACAATATTATCAACATTTATGAACAACGTTCATTTTCACAATTCTCAGGATACACAATTATGTCAAGTAGTTGGTCCTCTCATGGAATTCAAATCCAAACTGTTAGCATATCAAAACATGGAACCTGATCCAATCGTTATGTCAAAATGTGGCAATCGATCCCATATTTATGTTGGAACGTGACAACTGATCCCTTCAAAACACCACAATCACAATTACAAGTATATTCTTAAGATCATACAATTAAGAAGAGATTCATGGCATATAGTCATTTGTCTATCTTATTTACAACAAGTGTGGTCAATAATGCAACATTCGCATACATACATGTATCATAATGAAGCAAGAACAAACATACACCACACAATCATAGAATCACAACCATCACCTACCTCGAGTAAGCTTGAAGCTCTAAGAATCTCAATCCTTCCCTTTCCGGATTCGTTCTGCTTGTTCTTGGTCTACAAACAATCAATATAATACGGGACTCAATAAACAATCACTAATTATCCGGATCACATACAATTTTAACAACCCTAGATCATAACATGATCCCAAGTATCCGAATTAGGATTGATTCCACCATAATTCTTAAATGAAAACTCTTCTCCATCGATAATAACCCAAGAAAATAGGTTTTACGGATTGAAAAACGGATTCGGGGAGTGAAAACCTTACCTTTAACCCTCAAGAAGGTGGAAAACTACTAAGAGTCGCTTGGGGTTCCTTCCTTACTCTAAAATTTAAAAGTGCAGAATAAAGTCATTTAGGGATTTATTTACGACTTTAAGTCGCATTTGGCCTGCCACAGTGGCCCTATCAAGACACCTCTAACCAACGACACTCAAAAAATCTCCTTCACATTAAGATCGATTTCGAGAATTCTACTCGCCAGAATTCAATTCTATAAAGTTGTACGAATTCCTTAACGATTTATATATCCCTTCATGTAATCAAAATAATAAATAAATCATCTGATTGATACTAGATTTCCCTACACCTTAATGTCTCTGATTTCGTCCAAATCTGAACTAGATTGAGAAAATTCCAAAATACTACGAAAAAGTTTTTCGATCCAAAAATTTACTCCATTGGCTTTTCTATAGTGAAGTTGCCCGATAGTTACACAATACAATCGTAAAAATATAAAAACCAAACAATTAAATCAATAAAATTAAAATTCGTGAATAATTGAATGAAAACCTAATCAATTGAATTGACATTGAATATGAGGTTTGGAAAAATCTTTGAGACTCAATGGATGAATGAAGCTCATTGATTAGACCCTTCATATCTTAATCTTGAAGCCCAAAACAATGGTGAAAAAGAAGACTTAATTGAAAAACCTTATCATCTTCTTCTTTGATCTAGAGAGAGAAAAACATAAGAGGATTTCAAGGATTTTCTGTGAATGAAAGGGAATTGATAGATTTCAGGAGTATAATCAGTTATAGGTTCTATTTATAGGTTAAAAGTGAAACTTAAGAAGTTTGAGGGAATGAAGATAGAGTTTCAAAGAATAAATAATCAAAGTACAAAATGTAAAGAACACCAAATGTTTATAGTGGTTCGGGCAACCAATATGGTACCGAGTCCAGTCTCGCGGGGTTTCAAGCGTTTCATTTAGAGCTTGAGGAGAACTTAGGTGATACATTGATTTGAACCTGCACTCTTATCTGTATATCAGATCTGTCATTTTGGCACAACATTTACTTATATAACCTACACTCATAATCTTTATTTCTCTAATCATTCAATTTCTCCCTCAAATGTGAACAAAGTTTTATAAAAGATGAAAAAAGATTACAACATAAGTTCAAGTGAAGTTGCACACTTTTAGCTGTGGAGAAGGGACATAATTTATAAGCTGAGTAATATGACGAATTTAACTCTAATAGGAAAACTAAAGAGAGTTTTCTTCAATAAAAGATTTGTAACATTTATTCATTGAGAATATATTTTCATGATTGAGTGATAGCAACGTCTAGTCTACCTTGAAACAAAGTTATATTTTTCGTCAATAGACTGGTGTACATCTGGACTTATAACTTGAGATCACATTGTGATCTTCCTTGATCTGCTTCTTGTTGTGTTGCTCATGATCTTCTATCATCTTGGTTGAGTGAGTTTTTTTTTCTTTTGGCTTCATACAAATGATTTGATATGTAGTTAGATTGATACAGTTGAGTCAATTGTTTAGATTGAATAAATATCCTCCTTAAGTGATGTTGCTGATCAATCTCACAGATTTCGCTCCTCAATTTCGCTCTTTGAATATCAAAACTGTCTTGAATCAAACTTGATTTGATTCCTGGAATCACTTGATTTGCTTCTCTTAGTTTACTTGCTATTTGTAGGAGTGAAATATGTTTTTCCTTTTTGGCTTCAATCACACTCTTTGTTAATGTGCTTAAAAGTTATTTTTGTTATAATTACTGACATTTGGTCTAGTCCACATTGAGGTATGTTTGTCACAAGTATGAAACTAAAAAATAATAATTAATATAAATGTATTTCTGACATTTATTTTATAAATTTATGATAACAAATATACATTAGTTTAGTAAATGTTATGTCACTACATAATTTTAAGTACAAGAAAAAAAATTATAAAATATTATACTTAAAAAAAATATTATACTTATATAGTACTTTCTCTATTCCTTTTTAGAGTATTTGTCAAATTTTGACTTAACACATTTGTTTAGAAAATAATGATTGGTAGATTAAGTTTATTATTTTATCCATATTAATTGCTATGGTCTTAAATATATTTATTAACTATATTTTTCAAAGACATTACCTCTATGTTAATAAATTTAGTGTATAATAAAAAAGAAAAGTTGTGCTTTTTTTATTTGTCAAAAATGCCAAGAAAAAAAAATATCAAATTAGAAAATACTAGACTAATAAATATATTCGGTTCGGATTTTTTTTATTTTTAGTGTTTTTGAAGAAGTGTAACTCAATCCGAACTAAAATAATTTTGGTTCAATTTGGTTTTTCTCTTTTAGTTTTTTTTTTTCCGATTTGGTTATTCGGTTATGCAATAATTAGAATATACAAGGACAAGTAATAACATTGAATCCCTTAAATATAATTCTAATTTAGATCACAAGTAAAACGTAAAACACAATATTTAAGATTCTAAACAAAAAACATAAATTAAATCATCATGAAAAACAATAACACTCTCCCTCTAAGATTTTTTTGGTTTTTATTTTTTAATATTCAAATCTAACTAAAAAATTAAACAAAGTAAATTATTAATTCAAAATCAAACTAAAAAATAAAAAAATCAATTTAAATTAGAATTTGTTATAAATCCATTGTTTTATGTGGATGATCCATTAGAGTTATCCAACAATTAATTGGATTCATGTATAAGTGTTTCCAAGGTGATAAGCTTCCAAGGTGATAAGAACCTCGAAGAGATAACTATGTATCTATTAATGTGGTGACCTTTGGGAGTGATATTTCAACACTATAAATAGAGATATCACTCACCATTTGATATACACCAGATATTTGTTTTGCAGTAAATTAATTGGCAAGATTCAGTTTCTCCCGACAAAAGGACATGGAAATGGTGTTGAGCACATGATTAAATATCCTCGAAAAACCATGGGTTTATTCTATTCCGAGGATTCCAAGACAATTGTTTGGTTACGCAGATGCAGAATATTTATCTGATCCGCATAAAGCTCTATCTCAAGCACACTATGTGTTTGCATGTGGAGACACAATAATATCCTGGCGATCAATGAAGCAAATGTTGCTATGCAAAAATAAAAACCTTCCATGAAGCAAGTCGAGAGTGCGTCTGGTTGAGATAAATGACACACCATATTCAGGAAATGTGTGATTTTTCTTTGAAAAAGAATATACCAACCACAATGTACGAAGATTGGAGATATCATCACAAGAAATTAAGTGATGTTTTAATCAGGGAGAGTATAATACGCGTTGCACTCTTTTTTCCTTGACCGACGTTTTTTCCCACTGGGTTCTCCTGGCAAGGTCTTTAATGAGGCAACAATATTGCGTATAAAAAGATATGTGTACTCTTTTTCCTTCACTAGAATATTTTCCACAGAGTTTTTACTAATAAGGTTTTAACGAGACACATTATCTATGGACATTCAAGGGGGAGTGTTATAAATCCATTGTTTTATGTGGATGATCCATTAGAGTTATCCAACAATTAATTGGATTAATGTATAAGTGTTTTCAAGGTGATAAGAATCTTAAAGAGATAACTATGTACCTATTAATGTGATGACATTTGGGAGTGATATCTTAACACTATCAATAGAGATATCACTCACCATTTGATATACACATGAATAAGAAGAAAATTTCTCTTCTTCTATCTATTTCTCTCGCCTTCTCTCTTTATGATTATATTCTTATGAGCTTGATTTTATAACAGAATTCGATTTAATTTGATTTGATATTTAAGTTTAATTTAAATAGTATAGACCCTAGTATGGGCTAATCCATATCCAATCTTCCTGTTTATATATTACACAATCAAAGCATTTTCCCATTTATTACGCAATGGGAAAATTAACGGATTAAATACAATGTAGTACCCATACTGCAGTGTCTTAACCATGAGAGGATTCAATGGCTATCATTTCAAAATATTTATCCTCTTTCTTTCAATTTATTGTTCTCAACTACACAGTCTTGCTGAAAATTTAATTTTGGGATAAACACTTCACTAGATGATACCTCAGAAAGGGAAATTTGTTATAAAAGAAAAAAGGAAGTCTTGAAAATATCTTTGATTTGGATGTAAATTATTAGCTTCGTCATTAAATTATTTGCTAGTTTTAAAAATATTCCTACACTTCTAACTAAATTAAGATATATCCATGGTCTATCATATGGCATAATTAGTGATCTCAATTTTTTGTCGGAGCATGACACCTTTGATATAAAGCGGAGAGAATTGTTGAAAATATTTCTAAATTTGGCGAGAATTCGATGATTTATTTCACTTATGTTGTAAGATCATGTGTATATTTAAATTTAGTTATTCAAGTAAATGAATGTTTTTAGGACTGTTAATATATAGTTTAAGAATGAAACTAATAAATCACGTCGAATTTAGAGATGTTATATTGATGATTAATAAAATGAATGGATTTCCTATAAAGCTTGAACAATCATCTTCTCATTGAGCTATACTTTGCTATGTGAGTTAGGCCAAAAATATAATAAATAAATATATTTAAGACTATTAATCAATAAATATAAAATGATAAATCCCTACACTAATTATTATTTTGTTGATAGATATATCAACTTAAAATTTATCAAATAAAAAAGAAGTGAGAAAGTAGATCTGTATATTCTCAATATCTGATTACTTGAGTGGCATCCCAATAATGATTGTATTTTTTATGTTTTCTGTCGATTCCGTCAACCCCAATCCCCAAGACTACGGCATGTCTTTGTCCAATAACTTTACACCAAGTTTAAGAAAATAATTTATTTAATTAATTTTATAATTTAAAACTAAAATTATATTAAATGTATATATTTAAAATTTTTAATTTTATAATTTTAGATATATAATGTGAAAAATTAAAATTAATATGTTGTCTAAAAAGAAATAAAACCATTTTTAGAAAAAAAATATAAAAAAATATTCTTAAACTGTGTGAAATGAATAAAAATATCCACGTTTATAATTTAAAATGTCTTTGGTATCGATATTTTAATGTAAGAATGTTTTTATTGTTTTTAATGAGTAGAAAATGCTCATTTTCTAAATAAATATATTATTTATTTTGTTTTTTTAACACATTCTTTTCTAATAATATTTTTTAGAATTAACAAGAATTTATCATACTTTAACTCAGAAAAAATTTAAATATATCTAGTTTAATTATAATTATTTTTTATTGTTATACAAAGAAAAGTTAATAATAAATTTATTATGATTTTATATATATGACATATATTATTTGTCAATAGATACATAAAGTTATTCTATTATTATTGATAAAATGAAATTAAGAAGAGAATAATTATTTTTCCTATTTTTATTTTTTAAGGTGATTTTAGAGAAAGAAATGAAGAATTAGGCTCTTTTGGTAATATTTTAAAAAATGTTATTCTTTGCTTTTAATTTACTTAATGGGTAATTATTTTAAAAAAAACCCATTTTAGTTGCGTTTTTAAATTTTAAATTCATATTTTTTTTAGTTATAATATTACTATTTTGAATGTCGTGGATCTTTTGTATAAATTTTTGCAACTACTTCGAGTAAACTACTTCAGTTATTGATATCCCAGTGAGCTCTTACATTTGGATTTTGAGAAAAAAATAAGATGATTAACAATCACATATGTATATAATTTATTACAAAACAAAAAAATAGAATCATTGAATCAAGTTTTTAATTTAGTATAACAAAAATTAAAAATCATTAAATTAACACGATTTGAAAATTTACCAATATTAATAATATTTATTTTACACTTGATACGATGATTTACTACACCGTAAACATATATAACTAATTTTAGATCTAAAATTTCAAATTATGCTTAAAATATTGTGAATAAATATTGAGAGACATAATACATAAATATGTCATTTAACTTGAAACAGGCTGGCATATATAACCTCCAACTTTGAATGTGTACAAGTAAACACTTAAACCTATACTCTATTTGTCCACTATTTTTGGTCATGTTTTTATTTATAGAGTCAAATTATAAGAACTTTGACTAATATTTTAAGATATATTTTCTCATCATATTGATATGCAAAAAATTGCAATTAATAGTATTTTTCATAATTTTTGAATATCTAAATTTTTTGTTTAAAATATTGAATTATGTAATCTAATTTAACTTTAAAAATTAACTAAATTGACTTTCGAAAAGCGCAACATGACAAATAAAAGTGGGTGCAGGGAGTATAAAATCTAACAAAATAGTCAAATTCATCCTAAATAGTGATTTTGTATTCTATGTGGCGTTTTACATGTGTTATGTCACATAAGACGTGTGTATTTTCTTGTTACATTTTATACAATTTAAGTGTCTAATTATACACACTAAAAATTAAAGGACATAGATTACATCCAAAATAAATTAAAGGACTTATTTATATATCATACCAATATTGGGACCTTGCACATGTACAAGATTTCCCTTACTACTATATATATACATATCACATGGTATATACTTCAATATCAATTTAGGGAAAAGAAGAGGTAGCACACAAAATGGACCTCTTCCTCCTCTCTTTTGCAACCACACTTACTATAATCATCTATTCTTTGTTCAAATATTTCTTTGCCAAGCCTAAAGAAAAAATGCCTCTAGCTCCAGGCACCTTTGGTTGGCCTATTATTGGAGAAACCATCCAATTCCTTTTTTCACTTTACTATGGATTGGTCCATGAGTTTGTTCAAGAAAGAACCAAAAAATACAACTCTCATGTATTCAAAACCTCATTACTTGGCCAAAAAGTAGTAGTTTTTTCAGGTCCAGCAGCTAACAAATTCATATTCTCTCAAGGTAATAAGCTTATCATTGGTTGGAGACCTAAGTCTGTTCAAAAGCTCTTCCCATCAACATCATTTGTCCCTATTGAACATGACACTAAAAGGGCACATAATGTCATTAGCTATTTTTTGAACTCACAAAATGTAGAGAGACTTATAAGTACTATGGACAATATGTCACATTTACACTTGAAAAATCATTGGAAAGGGAAAAATGAAGTGATGGTATATGATCAAGTGAAGTTATTCACTTTCTCCCTTTCTATTAAAGCCTTTATGGGGATCGAAGATTCGGATAAAATCTTGAATCTTTATGAAAAATTCAAGATTTTTACACAAGGTCTTTTGGCAGTGGACATAAATCTTCCTGGCACAACATTTTATAAGGCAATGAAAGCTGGGAATGAATTAAGGAAACAAATGAAGGTTATTATTAAACAAAGAAGGGTAGAATTATTAGAAAATCCAAATTTGTCAAAAGTTGATGTGTTGACACAAATGATCAATGAACAAGATGAAGATGGAAAGTACATGACTGAAGTTGAAATAGAGGATAAAGTGTTTGGCTTCATTATTGGTAGTTATGATACTACTGCTACAACTATTACTTTGACCATGAAGTACCTTCAACAAATGCCTGAGTTCTTCAATGAAATAATTCAAGGTATATATTTTTAAATTCTTTTGGCCTATTGCATGATTTGTTACAGATAAGCTTGTCTAAAATTGAAAAAAATAGACACACTTGTCTTATGTCACATAATACACGTAGAACACACATAAGACTGACACGTAGAACAACGTCATATGTCTATTTGTTCAATTTTATGTATTATGTCTTAATTTTAAACAAATAGGATAGTGGAGTTGAAGAATCGTTGGTTCAAAAATATTATTGCTATCGAGGGTTTACTTTATTATCTTTTGCATGACACCTTATTATTTTTATTTCTCACATAAAAACCATTCTTTATTGTAAATTGATAGAGCAAAATGAGATATCAAGGCAAATGATGCCAAGGAAAGAGCTCTGTTGGAATGACATTCAAAAAATGAGGAAAACTTGGAGCTTTGTGAATGAAGTATTAAGAAACACACCAGTTGTTCAAGGTATTTTCAGAGAAGCAATAGAGGACTTCACTTATGAAGACTTCTACATACCAAAAGGATGGAAGGTACGTATTCTTCCCTTCTCGGGGTTATTTGGCAGGGTGTATAAGAATAATGCAGAATATGGTGTATTAATAATACTGACATTAGTAATGCTTGTATTTGTTTTTCAGCACGTGAGTTGCACTTATATCCATGTATATCTAAAAATACGTAGAACTTGTGCATACAATTTACACCTACATTAAATTAATTTATTCATGTCTAAGTTTAACCCTTGATGTGATGACTTTGTGAATGTTTATTGACATCTTAATAAATATATAATTAGAAGTGTTATCTAAATAATTTTGCAGATATATTTGAGTTTTGGAGCTACACAAAAGAATGGTGAATATTTTCCAAATCCTACAAAGTTTGATCCTTCAAGATTTGAAGGAAATGGACAAGTTCCTTATACATCAGTTCCATTTGGTGGAGGACATAGAATGTGTCCTGGAAAAGAATTTGCAAGAATATTGATTCTTGTTTTTCTTCATCATCTACTTAAAAATTTTAGATGGGAGCCTAAGGTTCCTTTAGAAAAAATATTGTATCCTTTTTTCTTACTAGCCATTCCAACAGATGGGTATCCTATTACCCTTTCTTCTATTTAAGTTTTTTTTTTTTTTTTATGAAAATAAAATGTCAAAGTATGTTACCTAGTTAATGTTGCTTCTTCAATGGAATAATTAATAATTGTCGCTTACTATTTCTATGGATTTTGAAGTTATGTAAAGAGACATTTGAAACACTTTTGGGCCATATATACACTCAAGTCTCAAGCCCAAGTTTATAATATACTACAAAGTTACTAAAAGAAGTATAACTAGGAGAACTTTTGGGCCATATATACACTCTAAGTCTCAAGCCCAAGTTTATAATATACTACAAAGTTACTAAAAGAAGTATAACTAGGAGAGTTATGATGAGGGATATTGAAGTACAAATCAATTTTCTTTGCAACAAATTAAAATAGATGATATTTGTAAACTTGCTCAAAGAAAACAAGCACATGGTGAAGCAATTTTTTATGTTTATTTGTATTTGTCTCAAGTCCCAACGACGAGGTTTCTACCATGTTCAACTATTTTTTTTACAAAAATTAATAAAAATATCAATGCTAACAACAAAATTTCGAACATGATAAGCTATTAAAGGGACATACACAATTATTGTATATAAAGGGGGAAATGAGGTAAACAATAATCAGATAAGATAAGTCTATCTTCAAAAGTTGTCATGATCCAAAACTTCGAGTCATGATGACACCTACCATGCCTCACCAATAGGTAAGTCAAATCAACTTCCGAAACAACATGCATATTGAATACAAACAATAATCAACGAGAAATTTAAAGCAAAGCGGAAAAGACAAGAATAATAATATATACAAAAGCCAAAAGTACAAGATCCAAACCTCCAACCTGGTGGATATCAATATAAAGCTACTATACGAGTATAAGTCACAAAGTGGATCAAAGAGTACAGACTTAACTGAAATATAAAAAAAAAACTAGCCCAAAAGTTATATACAGAAGGAGATAGGCTAAACTAAAACACCATCAGCTCACCCTCAATCTCCAAAGATCTCCAAAGCTGTCCTAATCAACACTGACGGTTGGAGCTAGGATCTACATCAAGAAAACAAATGTAGAGTGCAGTATGAGTACCAAAATAATAGAGACTTTGTACGCATCATAGGCCGACTGAGCACGAAAAATAAAAAAGTAAAGAGGAAAAACGAGAAAGTAACACCGACTAGAGGTCAATCGAGCAAAGCGATAAAATGTGACTAACTATAAACCTCACGAGTCTAGAAGCAGAAGAAACTGAAAGGTAAAGTAGCTAATAATAACCTAATTGGATCCATGAGTCGAGAAGGTACAGTCGTGCGTAATTTGAAAGTAATAACCGTTAGACAAAATGATAATCACACCCAGGATAATGTCAAAACTAAATAGCAATAGGAAGAGAGTAACAACGACACTAAATATTAAATAGGTAAATATGATACCCGAATAAGTAATATAATAATATTGATCAAAAAGTTGGTTGTGTTAAAAGACTACTACTCAACACTCTTTTATTTCTTACAACTCACAATAATATTACTTGCACAATATTTTCTCACAAACTAAGAAGCAGTTTGTGGATTACTCTCTCTACTCTTTATTGCTTCTCTATTTTGGTATGTCTTCTAGTGTTCAATTACTACTCTATTTATAGAGTTTTTTTACTTGATTACATCATTAATGACATAATGTGGTAGCCAATTTTCACAAAAATTGATTGCCAAACTCTACCAAACTTGTATCAAACTTTGACTACCTTCTTCTACAAATATGACTACCAACTTTCACATTGGTGGCTACCAATTTTCACATTTGTGGCTAGTAATTTCAACAAATATGACTGCCAAATTAATTGTTGCCAAGATTTTTTACTACAAATCTCTCCCTTTATTTTGATTTTTCTTCTTTACTCCAAGGCATGATCTCAATCTTTGAAAATCTTCAAACTTGAGAGGCTTTGTAAATATATTCGCAACTTGATCATGAGATTTCACATACTTGAGTTCTACCTCTTTCTTGGCAATGCATTCTCGGATAAAGTGATCCCTTGTGTCTATGTGCTTGTTTCGATCATGATACACAGGATTCTCTGCAAGTGCTTGCACAGATTTGTTATCAACACAAATCATTGTGGCTTCAATTTGCAGCAAATTGAGTTCCTTCAACAATCTTCTCAACCAAATAGCATGACACGTACATGATGTCGTTGCCACGTATTCAACTTCACAAGTCGATAGAGTAACAATTGATTGTTTATTTGAACTCCAAGAAATAACACAATCACCCAAGAAAAACATAAAACCATATGTGCTTTTTCTATCATCATCATCTCCCGCATAATCACTATCACAATATCCAACAAGATTAAAATCATAAGAAGAATTAAATAGCCCAAGGTTGATTGTACCTTTTAGGGAGAGAAGAATTCCTTTAGTGACCTTCAAGTGAATGGAGGTAGGAGCTTCCATGAAGCGACTTACTACTCCAACTGCAAAGAGTATATCTGGTCTCGTACATGTTGTGAACACCTAATTTTTTATCAAAATATAAATATTTAACACCAATTTTTAAAAATTTATATTTAAAATAAATAAAAATAAATAAATTATAAATTACTTTAATAATAAAAAATTGTGAATTTATGGTATTTATTCAAAATCTTCAACTTTTAATTAGTTTAAAAAATAATGGTAGTATATATTAAGAAAAAGAAAAAAAATAAATTTAAAAAAAAAGAGTCCTAGATATTCAAATTACCTTCCCCTTATCTTAATTAACCTCAAACTCCCAAAAACTAATTTTCCTATTATTGTTATTTAGTAGGTTAATTATTTAATTATTTCTCAACCGTAATTCCCTCAACAATATTTCAAATTAAATCATAATAGCACTCTATTACGTTCCTTTTAGTTAGCACCAGACTCTCAGCCAAAATTATTATAAAATACACGTTCAGTTGAATAGGAAAAAAAAGAATGGAGATTGAAAAACGAGAGGGAAAAAAAAAGCAAGAGCAAAAATCAAGGAGAAGAAAAAAATTAGTAGATCGTAGCAGTTATTTTTTTGGTGAATCAATAATACGAGGTAACTCTAAATTCTTGAATTCTTGTATGATTTTAATGAAATGCTTGTAAGAAAGTTTATTTCTAATTATATGAAATTCTTTTAATAGTGTGTTATTATTATTATTATGAAATATCATTTTTGTGATTGATGTTATGAGTTATTTTTAGAATTTGCAAAAGCGTAAGAAAACGTTGCCAGAGATTCTTATTGTTAAGAATAAATAAATAAATAAATAAATAAATAATTTAAATATGCATCATGTATTATTATTATTATTATTATTATTATTATTATTGTTATTATTATTATTATGCTTTTTAGATACACTTTGTAACTTATATCTCTTCATGATATTGAATTGATAAATTTGAATAGATTCATATATCTTTCCGTTTAGTTTTTCACTTTAGAAGATTTTATTGAATTTATTGTTGACTTGTTAGATTAGGATATAAAAATAATTAGTAAATGATTTTTTTTTTAAAAATATCTAAGTAGAATTATGAATTAAAAGGAGAAATAAATTTCATCTAGAAATTCATGATAAAATAGTGATAATTACTATTAATAATTATAATTAAAAAAAAGTAAAATTTGAGAAATTATATAAAGAGAACAAAAGAATAAAAAATAAAAAAAGAACAAGAAAGCATAAAAAAAAAACAACGACAAAAAAAAGCAGATTTTTTTTAAAAACAGAAACAGAAAATTAAAAAAAAAAAGAAAAAAAAGAAAGTGAAAAAAAAACGTGAAAAAAATGAAAAATCGAAAAAAATGAGAAGAGAAAAGTGGAATAAATTTTTTTATAAAATATATAATTATTAAAAGGGTAAAAATAAAATAAAAAAGAATAAAGAAAAGAACGTATAAAAAGGGAAAATAACAAAAATTATTAAAAAAATAAATAAATAAATAAAATAATAAATAAGAAGAAAAAAGACAAACAATAAAATAATAAAAAGTAATAGAACGTTAGTAAAAAATATATATTAAATGTAAAATAAATAAATAAATAAATGTTTATATATATACATAAAAAATGTAAAATAAAGAAATAAATAAATAAAATAATAAATAAATAAATATGAGTGTTTCACAGTTTGAATTAATGAAAACACACCGAAAATAATTAAAAAAATTTCAATAGATTTAAAAATAAATAAGACAACTTTTAATAGGTTTAAAATAGTAATACTTACATAAATAGCTATAGTTTGAGGGTTATTAGATTGAGATGACTATATTTATCATATTTTAAAAAAATAGCTACAGTTTGTTTAAAAAATTGGCTAATTTTTTTTTTTAAAAAAAATACAAGAATACATTGGAATTTAAATGTAACTGAAAATCCTATTTTGTAGCTGTAACAACCCGTTTAGTAGGTTCGAGCAGTAAAATTATTTTGAAAATAACTGACCGAGTCGACGGACCATCATGGTCACGACGGACCGTCGAGGGTCTTCGTTCCAAAACACTTCAACTCTTAAATCTGGGTACTGAGATCGACTCTCTGAACTTCACGACGGAACTGCAGCACGGACCGTCGTAGATACGACGGACCGTCACAAACCCCTTTACTGAATTTAACTCTCAGAACTTTGTGACGGACCTGCAGGACGGACCGTCATAGACACGACGGGCCGTCACAGGTTGCGTAACCCCAACTGGGTCGGATTTCTGCTAAAGGTTTTAAAGGGGTGTTTTGGACTATTCTTGACACACTTTATGAAATTAGTGGGGTAAGTTTAATAATTTATTTACTTGGGGGTTAAAGGAGATAACTTTAAAATAAATAATGGGTTACTTTTATCATAATGAATTATATGATAATTAGGGTAAAAGAAAA